>NC_073635.1:60323636-60626666 GCF_029407905.1 Bubalus kerabau
TCTATCTATGTCTCTATCTATCTATGTATCTGTGCATGCATGCGTGAGTGCTTAGTCACTTCAGTCATGTCCCACTCTTTGTGGCCCTATGGACTGTAGCCTGCCAGGCTCCTCTGTCCATGGGATTCTCAAGGAGAGAATACTGGAGTGGGTTCTGGTGGCTTCCTCCAGGGAATCTTCCTGATGCAAGGATGGAACCTCTCTCCCTTATGTCTCCTGCATTGGCAGGCAGGCTCTTTAACATTAGCACCACCTGGGAAGCCCCATTTGTCTATCTATATATAAAAATGAAAGTAATTCCCTTAATTCAAAATAAGTGAAAATTTGAAAAGATGTTCAAGTATAACATAAGAAGGGTTACTAATGGTGAAGTGATAAGTGGAATGTGTTCACTTTATTATTTTATTGTAAATTAGCCACCACTTATATCTTAATTTCTCTAGAAGTCCTTTTTTCAAATCTCCATTGTCTTTATTCTATAAGCTTTATTACCAGTTTCATCAACTCAGCTGTTATCTGAATGGGAGTTTGAATATTTTTTATTTTTTTTTTTTTTTTTTTTTTTTTTTAATTTTATTTTATTTTTAAACTTTACATAACTGTATTAGATTTGCCAAATATCAAAATGAATCCGCCACAGGTATACATGTGTTCCCCATCCTGAACCCTCCTCCCTCCTCCCTCCCCATTCCATCCCTCTGGGTCGTCCCAGTGAATATTTTTTAGATTGTCATTAAATTGAGAGCATGCTTGCCTCTCTTTTCCCATTATCTATCCTAGTGTTTAAGTCAAAATAGGTGCTAAATATCAGTTACACATATACTAATACGGGTCATTTAATTTCTTCTGATATCAGTGCACTTCAGTGTCATCATGCATGAAATTAATAGGAACTGAAGCAATGATGGTTACAAAATAGATAACATATAAGAAAAGGTTTTTCTGCTATAGAGCAATACACACTTTGTTAGATCAATCAAGATGAACATAAATATAAATATAGATACATGACACACAGACGTTTTTGTGTGTATTTAGTACGTTAGATTCCTTACATTCAAAGATGATTGAAACATATCCATGTTTCAATATATAGGGAAGGAACTCTAAATTCCTTCCCTAAGTATTACCAAAAATGAAGGTTCCTGATACTGGAACATTTTCCAAGCCTTATTTTATTGACTCTGTACCCTCATTTGCTTAGGTGTCCAGAACAACAAGGCATGTTAATATATAAGCTAACTCCCCTAGTCACCAATTTGTATTAGCTAAATGGGTTGCACGTAATAATTTTCATTCTAACATTTCTATTTCCCTGAGCTTTCAAATTCCTTCCCATATGGTATGCCAAGGAAGTTCCAGCATTTCAACTTTCTATTCTCTAAACCATCACTGAGTCTCATTAACCAAGTTAGCAGAATATTAATATTCCTCCCAATCACATTTTATATCTGGGTAAGTTTTCCATCAGTATACTTACAACAATCAAGTCTAATCTATTTCATCTTCCTTGATATAACATTCTCAGAATGTATTTGCATATTGTATACACCCTTACCCACATAAATTGGTGACACCTTGTTAAATGTTTACTGTCAGGCTATGCCCTCTTGAATAAGGCCTTATGCTTCTCCATCTGGGTTATGCTAGAATGTTACTTTTGTTACATTTATGGAGAACATGAGGAGTGATCTGTTATGGGTTCTGAAGACGAACATTATTTCTTAGTCATGCATTTGGTGGAGTCATTCTAAAGAGTTTATACAAGAGAAGGCAAGTCCTTTAAGCTGAGATAGATGGTTGCCTCTGTTGGCAAAGGAGAGAGATTTGGAGATTTGAAGTTCTCAATTCATCCATAAGTGCAAAAGTCTACAAATATTATTCTGGATTTTGTGTCTGGATTTCTGCCTTGAATGCCTTTACCTGATACTGAAACTCTGAATTCAATCATGTTGTGGGCTCAGTATTCAACTTTTCTTTTTGTATAAATATAATATGAGAGCTGAAAGAGGAAATGACAACCCATTCCAGTATTCTTGCTGGGAAAATCTATGGACAGAGGAACCTGGCAGGCAACAATCCAAGGGATTGCAAAGAGTTGAACACGCTTGACTTCCCTCATAGCTCAGTTGGTAAATCAACTGCCTGCAATGCAGGAGATCCAGGTTCGATCCCTGGGTTGGGAGGATCCCTGGAGAAGGAAATGGCAACCCACTCCAGTATTCTTGCCTGGAGAATCCTATGGACAGAGCAGCCTGACAGGCTACAGTCCATGGGATCGCAAGAGTCAGACTCGACTTGGTGACTAAATTACCACCACCACCAAGCGACTGAGCATAAGCATAAGCATGAGATGAGGAACTTGCTCTAAAGTTGCCAAAAAGGATTTCTAATTTTCCAGTTGTACTCTCTATTGGACATGCAAGCCCTTCAAATTACTCATTTGTTCTATAAACAGTGAGATTTGTTGGAAGCCATTTAGTAATCAGATAAGCTTAAAGTCACTATGGTAACCTTGGCACTTATGTTCTACAGCTACGAGAGACACAATGCCTTGCCCTAGACCTGCCCTTCATCCCTTGTGTGAAGAACTGTACATTGATACCTTATAATTCTGTCTTTCTTATAATTCCAGTATTTCATTTCCTTCAACAAGAAAGCAATCTTTCTTTGCCTTAAATATGTGAATAACCTGAGCTTAGAATCCCATGTTCAGTGGCTGTTTCTGAGCTACATTATAAATTAGTGCAGTGTTTTTGGTTTCTTTGTTTTGCTTTTGTTTTTGTTTGTTTGTTGTTTTGGCTGTAAACAGGTGGCATAATCACATAAGGGGAATTTAATAGAAAGACTATATAAAAATTTGCAGCAATGGTTAGGAATAATGTTGATGCTTCTCTGAGCTAGTTGCATGGAGGGGCAAAGAGAAGGAATGTTTACTGGAACACAAAGATAGCAGTAGCATTTGCAAGGGACATTTCTTTTTCTTTTTTTTATATTTATTTTATTTTTAAACTTTACAAAATTGTATTAGTTTTGCCAAATATCAAAATGAATCCGCCACAGGTATACATGTGTTCCCCATCCTGAGCCCTCCTCCCTCCTCCCTCCCCATACCATCCCTCTGGGTCATCCCAGTGCACTAGCCCCAAGCATCCAGTATTGTGCATTGAACCTGGACTGGCAACTCGTTTCATACATGATATTTTACATGTTTCAATGCCATTCTCCCAAATCTTCCCACCCTCTCCCTCTCCCACAGAGTCCATAAGACTGTTCTATACATCAGTGTCTCTTTTGCTGTCTCGTACACAGGGTTATTGTTACCATCTTTCTAAATTCCATATATATGCGTTAGTATACTGTATTGGTGTTTTTCTTTCTGGCTTACTTCACTCTGTATAATAGGGACATTTCATGACAAGAACTATAGCCTTTAGTAGAGGGAGGCAACTAACTTGCAGAAGTGAGGAAGAGAGGGAGTTAGAAGAAAAAATTTAAAAGCATAATTACTTTCCTTATGTTTTCTAATTTCCACCCATATGCAAACATTTGAGGCAATTTGAGGCAATACAGACAGGTTAGACTACCAGAGGATTTAGCAGGTTACTAAAGCATAAAGAGGAACTATGGAATGAAACATAAAAAAGAAATACAGTATATTTACCATCATTTTCCATTACCAATCCCTAGAACAATGTAAGACAGATGTGCTATTTCTAGTTGATTAAGATACTCTGAGGGGCTTCCATGGTGGCTCAGTGGTAAAGAATCCACCTGTCAATGCAGGAGACACAGAAGACGAAGACGATTTGATCCCTGGGTTGGGAAGATCCCCTGGAGGAGGGCATGGCAACCTGTTCTAGTATTCTTGCATGGAAAAGTCCCATGGACAGAGGAGGCTCGCAATACAGTCCATGGGGTCACAAAGAGTCTGATGCGACTGAAGTGGGCAAGATAATCTGAATATGAAATAACACTGTAAGTTATATTAGAAAATTTAGCCTATAATCCAGTTTCAGTTATAATTGCTAGAGTGTAAGCGTGATTTCATTAATTTTAGTATACAAATAAACTGGAAAGGAAGTAGTGAACTTTGATAATAAAATAATTTAGCATATACCCAATTAGGATATTTTTAGATTTTGACTTTTAAGTTATAAAATTGTTTGCTATATTTAACATAACTTAATCTAATAAGATGTGTTGTACATTGTCTGTTTCCAATCATTTAAATGCTAAGAATTCCCATTGATTCTCTCCTGCTATACAAATTTCTTTTATGCATCCATGAAATTTTGCTTGACCTTTATATGCATCTATTGAATAATTTTATGCCAATATTTCAGGTAGATGTCTTGATACATTAAGTCTAGTTTGGCTATGTTTATTCATGCTAGCTTGTTAATCAACATGCCTCCAAATGCGCATTCCCACGATGTAAGAGAAGATGACATAGGTGTCATCAAATTGAGTCATGATTGAAAGTGAAGGATTGCTCTAATGAATTTAAAAAGTGACATCCAAAATATACAGTATTCATCCCTCACCCTGTGTAGATTTAATTATATATTTTGATTCAACATTTCAAATGGATTAAATTGGAACGCTCTTTCTTAAGTATGGGATTTAGGCCTGAAAATCCTGATGCGATGAACTCACTTCATTATATGTGAACACATACTTAATGCATAATCCCTAATTCTCCTGTTTAAAAACAAAATGAAAAAAGCCTGAAACACCCTTTGAAAATCCACATCAATATTAAATATATTTGTTATTGTGTTAGTATGTAAGTTCAGGCAGTTTATATTGCCTTTTATTTTAAGTCAATAGAGCTTACTGAGAAGAGCTGTATTTTCATTACCAGTGTGCATCTCTGAATTTAATTTTATAATCTTGACATTTAAGTTGTTAAATATACCAGCATATCTAAAAATAGAAAAATCTTCTTTCAGAAAGTGAGAAAAATTTATTGGAAAAATTCTTTCTTTTAAAATAAATAGCATTATAGAAATCAAGATTTTCTATCACTGTCCCAATTGATGTCTCCTTTATTCTCTTCTTGAAAAATGCAATTTAGTTTTTAAAAAATTTAACATGAATGCACACAGTCTAACCAGATTTCATTAAAAAAATCAGAAAAACTACCTGTAAATTTGGAATTCAGTTATTTGATTGACATTTTTAAATAATACAAACCTTGTTGTAGGCTGGAAATACAACAGCTGGAGAAAAGCACTCAAATATTTTTTGTTAAACAATTAGCAATTTTCCCACTCTATTATAAACCCACATGGAAAACTCCCTGAAGACATACCTACCACCATTCTTCATTACTAGAGCTGTGCTTAAAATTTTTGTGTCATAACTTAGACTGTTTTCCACATTATGATTTAATAATTTTATTTAATACTTAGCATATATTATTATTCTATTATTATTATATTATTGTATTATTAATGATGTTATTTTACTAATAATAGATGCATGGAGTTTTATAGTCTTTGTAATGTTTGTTATATCCTCTTCATTATCAATATTTTAAAGACAAGACTATAAGTTTAGTGCAAATTATGTTGCAAACTAATTACAAATGTAGAAGTAAATGGGATAATATACGTATACATGCACACATTTTCTTTGCATCATATATCATGAATTATTATAAGAAAGTTTTAAAATGAATTTATATAAATCCCATGGATGAGGAGCCTGGCAAGTTACAGTTCATAGGGTCACAAAGAGTCAGACACAACTTAGCAACTAAACTACTAATTGAAAGTACAGCGTTTTCTGGGCTTCACAGATGGTGCCAGTGGTGAAGAACCCATCTGCCAGTTTAGAAGACATGAGATGTGAGTTTGATTCCTGAATCAGAAAGATCTCCTCATGAAGGACGTTGCAATCCACTCCAGTATTCTTGCCTGGAGAATCCCATAGAAAGAAGAGCCTGGCGGGTGACAGTCCATAGGATTGCAGAGTCACACACCACTGAAGTGACTTAGGACGCATGCACACAATTTTCCATTACAACTTTTAAAATATTTTATACATTTGCTCATTTATTTGAAATAGTTTTTTTTTTTTTTCAGAAAAAAATGTACCGTATTTCTTCAATACTATACTTTTTAAAATAATGTTACTTTTGTTTATGTTTTAAATTATTCAAGTTTCCTAATCCCACAGTTCCTTTTTGTAACCAATATTGTTGTGCCAGTGTTGACAGAAGCACAGTTAGTGGTATGGAAAAAAAATTCTGGAGGAAAACATGATTCAATTTCATGCCTGAGTGTTTACCTGAAAACTAACATATTAAAAATACATTCTAAAAATGGTTCAAATGTAGGAAAAAAAAAAAAGATTCAAGAGCAAAAGTAAGATGAATGGCAAACATTGTCTCCTTAATCAGGTTTTGGTAACATGAATTAAACCCTTTGTCAAAATTTCAGTGAATGGAATTCTAAATATTTAAATGGGAGTGATCCAGAATATCATTTTCCTTTTCTATATTTTCTAGTAAAAAAAAAATAGTTTGTGTGATTTTGTTGGTTGATGGGTATATTAGATTTGTATTTTGATGCGACTGAATTACTTGTACTCTGTTCATTGCAATCACAATGAACAAAGCAAAGCCTCTCATATTTCCCATCCCTGGGCAATTTTCCTGCTGATGGGTTGATACTTTTTTGTGTTTTAATTAAGTCTTTGCATATATATTCATTTTAAATAATATGTTTATGTATGTATTTTTAATTTATAAATTTTATTTAAGATTTCATTCTGTTTCTTACTTTTACATCAAGCACCATATATTGTAAGACACATCCAAGTTGTTTTATGTATGTTTACTTCATTATTCTGACAGCCACAAGTTATTCCAGTGTATGAGGTAGCCTTATTCCTCTTACCTATTTTCCTAGTAATGACACATACATTGCCTCTAGCTCCCTGTCTTTGTAAATATAATATGAGAAGAATCTTTCTACATATCTGCTTATGAACTTTATATGAGTTTTTCTAGGAATACATATCCAGAAATGGTTTTATAGAATAATAAATAAAAGTTTTCACAAACCAGAAGATTATTTTTTTAGAATTGTGATTATGCCTTCTATATTTCTTGAGCTGTTTTAAAAATATCATCTTTATCCCATACTTCCTTACTTGGACTTATTTTCATATATTTTAGATATTATTACCATCTTTATGACTTGCCATCAATCAATCCAACACTGAAAATTTCTCTCAGTTTATTTATGACTTCTCTGACACAACTGATTAAATTTTTAAAAATTTTATGAAAAATATCTGGAGTATTCAGGAATTGGTTATTGATGCTTTCTAGATTTTTATGGCACTGACAATTAACTTTACTTAATAGTATCATTCCCAGTTTTTTGTTGCTAGAAAAGAGCTCCAATGTGTAAGTTGGTACTTCCTGCAGGTTAAGATCTCTGAAAAGATACTTCATAGGGAGATGGAAGATGTTTGCTCAATATCCACACCTGTGAAAGGATAAAGGAGAAAGCAGAAATGGGCAGGGAAAGAAGTGAAAGTATGATCCAGGCCCCACAAAGGCTTAGCCAACTTGGTGGAAAGCTACAGTTTGAGTGTGCCCACGGGAGCTGTCAGAGTAGGACCAAACATCTAAGATTTTACATCCCTGCTTCCCTCAGTCAGCAGACTTGAGCTATCCTGGGAAAGAAGTGATTCTGTACCAGTTTCCAAGCTCAGGATTTAACAGAGCAATAATCACTGAAACACTCTCTTTGGGAGCCCTGGGCAACCATCTAAGAGACCCAGGAATCTTGCGTTTACCATGCTGAAAATTTCGCATGTAAGCACTCTGATAGGAGAATACTAACTAATTGAACTTTCCTGTCTTCTCTAATAAGGTTTCAGAGAAGTAAGAGGAGCAGTTTTGAACTTATCAGGCTAGTCCATCTGCCAGCTGATTACCAGTGAATGTCTTTAGTCAATGCCACACAGAGCAAAAAAAAAAAATCTCACAACTGACCCCTGCTGAGTTTAGCCATCAGTTCAATTCATTTGCTCAGTGGTGTCTGACACTTTGTGAACCCATGGACTGCAGCAGGCCATGCTTCCCTGTTCATCAACCAACTACTGGAACTCAAACTCATGTCCATTGAGTCGGTGATGCCATCCAACCATCTATCCTCTGTTATCCCTTTCTCTCCTGCCTTCAATCTTTCTCAGCATCAGGGTCTTTTCTAATTAGTCAGTTCTTTACTGGCCAAAAGTATTAGAGCTTCAGCTTCAGTATCAGTCCTTCCAATGAAAATGAATCTAGCCATAATCAGCATTAAATATAATAAAATTGTTGCTTTAGCCTCTAGATCTGGGGGCAATTTATATAACAATATATATGTAGACCATATCCCCTCTATTAAAACACACTAACTATTCATGCTTTCTGTTGCTGTACTTAATGTTTCACTGTAAGTGGTACCTGTTCAATTTTCAGTGAAATGCAAAGCTTTTGCACATGATTTGTGTATGTATGAGTATCTTGCTAACATTTTCAAGCACAAAATTCAACTGTGTTTTATAGTAAGAGAAATAATGATATGTGCTGCTAAGTCGCTTCAGTCGTGTCCGACTCTGTGCGACCCCATAGACGGCAGCGCACCAGGCTCCCCCGTCCCTGGGATTCTCCAGGCAAGAACACTGGAGTGGGCTGCCATTTCCTTCTCCAATGCATGAAAGTGAAAAGTGAAAGTGAAGTCGCTCAGTCGTGTCCGACTCTTAGAGACCCCATGGACTGCAGCCTACCAGGGTCCTCCATCCATGGGATTTTCCAGGCAAGAATACTGGCGTGGGGTGCCATTGCCTTCTCCAAATGATATGTAGAGTGCCATATACAATATAAAAATATCCTGAATTTAAAGGAATTAAAAATAAAAATTACGTTGCTAACATTTTAAAAAATGAGGGATAAAATGCACATTTAAATTTAATATTTTTATATTTAAATAGATCACAAGTCACTGCATCTCTTGGGAAATTTTATGAAAAATAATGATTCTGGTGTGAACAAACTGGGGTTCCCTGATGGCTCAGTGGTAAGAATCTATCTACCAGTGCAGGAGACATGAGTTTGATCCCTTGTTTGGAAGATCCCCTAGAGAAGGGAATGGCTACCCACTCTAGTATTCTTGCCTGGAGAATTCAGACGGATGAGCCTGGTAGGCTAGAGTCCATGGGGTCACAAAGAGTCTGACACGACTGAGAGATGAACACACACAAACAGACACACGCACAGAAAGTCAACAGACCAAAAATAGGTATGTCAAAATATTCTAACAAATAAACCTGTGCCGAAACAGATCAAGTTGCTTTGGTATCAGGACATTTCTGACCAAAACAGAAGCAGATACTTTATCAATTTTGGCAGAACTGTAGCAGTGACAATATAGAATTATCTAATCTAACATCAATATGCTTTGACACATTAAAAATAAATCTTCAATTTTATAATATTACACATGCACTCTACAGAGATGTGCTCTGTGAGTGTGTGGGTGTGTATACACTCATGTGTGCATGCAGTGATATGAGTATAATACAAATGGGAAACTTTCTCTACTAGACATTTCTTTTCCCCAGAACTAGATAACTGAATATCATATAAGGAGTGTCACTAGTCTTTGCATTTTGAATGAAAAAAATAACTTCATGTCCCTATGTCTATGGATATCCTGGATTCATGTATATGTAAAAATGTCTCTTTGTAGTCCTCACTAATGAAGACATGGGTTGGATTAGGATAATCAAGCTGCCCTCCACTGGAGCATGAAATTCTACACTCAGTTCCAGAATCTGAACAGCAAGTACTTTGGGTTCGAGGCTCTTTTGCCTAGAATCAGGTTGGAAGACCATATGGATAACACAGAATAGACTCTGAGGGCTTCTGTTTTAAGGATATGAAGTGTCTTCTTGGCTTATGTATTCAAATAATCTGAGTTTACAAGGTCTCCTTTCCTACCAAATCACAATGGAAAAGCGAGAAGAAAGATCTTCATTTTCTTTAAGAAATATGTGTGTGTGTGTGTGATTTTTCTATTTCTCCTTTTTACATTTCCCATTTCTTCATTTCTCATTCTAACTGCTAGACCAGCAATGTATTCTATGTGGCTTCAGGTAGTAATGATAAAGTGGCCATATAGCTGTGTCTTGTACGTGTGATGTTTACACATACTAACAAATTAATTTACTGTGTTAGTGAAATTGCAAAGAATATTTATTCTTTTGTAAAATTAACTCGTACCCGTGATGAAAAATATTCAAATAGTAATACAGTACATAAAATTTAAATATTTATAACATTTCATATTCAATACTAAATCTACACATGTACTACTTTATTCCTTCACTTTCTCTTTCTCTCTCTCTTGCCCAACACCCCTTCCTGCACAGAATGTTAGCATTTCTCTATAACACATGGTAAAATTCTTGATGAATTGGCATTTTCTCCATAACTTCTTTTTAAATTCTACTTAAAATACTTGCAAACCATATATAAATTAGTGATCCTGTGCATGATGTTAACATTTGAACGATATAACTCAAATATAATAGGCTAGTAACTGGAAATTACTCTAATCAACTTTTGATTTGTAAGAAGCATAACATTTAAAATATACTGCAATCAATGGAAATTGAAATACAAATCTGAGATACTTATTTACCAGCATATGGCTCCTTTTTGGGCCTTCAGTGAATATGCATATAATAATTTGAGCATAACTTAGGACCACAAAATGTCAGACTGGCCTGATGGTTACATTTTAAATTGCATTTTAATAATGACACTTTAATTAGAGTAAAATGTTGCTGAACATGTTATAAGTATTACATATAATAAATTATATGTGTTGCTGCTGCTACTGCTGCTAAGTTGCTTCAGTCGTGTCTGACTCTGTGCGACCCCATAGACGGCAGCCCATGAGGCTCCCCTATCCCTGGGATTCTCCAGGCAAGAACACTGGAGTGGGTTGCCATTTCCTTCTCCAATGCATGAAAGTGAAAAGTCAAAGTGAAGTCACTCAGTCCTTTCTGACTCTTAGTGACCCCATGGACTGCAGCCTACCAGGCTCCTCCATCCATGGGATTTTCCAGGCAAGAGTACTGGGGTGGGTTGCCATTGCCTTCTCCAAAATTATATGTGTTAAAATTTGTCATATAAGGAAACACTTGTTTTTACATAGCAAAACAAAATTTAAAAAGAAATCCATGCTCAGCCATTACTATAATGACTATAATTTGTCATAGGGAAATAAAAGGAATAAATATGCTTTGTAATGACTATAATGTGATACATTGAAAATAAATTAAGCACGTATACAAAGCAGTTGAATATTGTAATACAAGGCTCTTAATTTAGAATGAAGCAGAGCTTGATTCTAAGCATCTGCCTACAATGTGGGAGACCCGGGTTTGATCCCTGGGTCGGGAAGATCCCCTGGAGAAGGAAATGGCAACCCACTCCAGTACTCTTGCCTGGAAAATCCCATGGACTGAGAAGCCTGGTAGGCTACAGTCCATGGGGTCGCAAAGAGTCGGACACTACTGAGTGACTTCACTTTCACTTTCACTTTCAGAGCTTGGTTAGAGCTTCTCACGTGGCTCAGTGTTAGAGAATCTGCCTCCAACACAGGAGACCCGAGTTTAATCCCTGAGTTGGGAAGATCTCCTGGAGAAGGAAATGGCAACCCACTCCAGTAATTCCTGCCTGGAGAATTCCATGGATAGAGGAGAATGGCAGGCTATGGTCTATAGGGTCTCAACAGAGTTGGACACTACTGAGCTACTAATACTTCGTTTCAGAGCTTAGTTAATTGTAAGATCTAGAGCCATACATGGGCTATATGATTTTGGGAAATGATATCTTGTATACCAGTACTAGCCAGGATTGAGAGTATAGGAAATAACATTCTATAGTTAAAAGGTAATTTGCAATCTTTTTTTAGTAAAATTACTTCTAAAAAGAGTCTTTTAATTCTTAAAAGTTGAAGTTATATTTTCCACCATAGAATAAAAAATTTATATACTATACAATTTCAAACAAACCCTTTCAGAATACTTCATGGAGGATTTCTATCTTTATATGTGTTTTGAGAGAAGAGTAAAACCTTTTTTAGTAGGAAAATACTGCCTAATGCACACAAATAATCATGGATTTAGGCTGCATACCATAGTTTATTCAGTTTAATGAAATAAAATTTCAGTTCAGTTTAATCACTCAGTTGTGTCTAACTCTTTGCGACCTCATGGACTGCAGCACGCCAGGCTTCCCTCTCCATCATCAACTCCCAGAACCTGTTTAAATTCATGTTCATCAAGATGGTGATGCCATCCAACCATCTCATCCTCTGCCATCCCCTTCTCCCCCTGCCTTCAATCTTGCCCAGCCTCAGGGTCTTTTCCAATGAGTCAGTTCTTCCCATCAGGTGATCAAAATATTGCAGTTCCATTTTCAGCATCAGTCCTTCAAATGAATATTCAGGACTGATTTCCTTTAGGATTGACTCATTTGATCTCCTTTCAGTCCAAGGGACTCTCAATAGTCTCCAACAACACAGTTCAAGCGTCAGATAAATAATTTTATGACAAAGCTAAGCCATCTCACTCAAATCAATTGGTCAATTGTAAGGATATTTCAAACTATTGTCTCTAACATTGTGTGTGAGTCACAACCTTTTTCTTAATAGTTATACTTTGAGCTTCTCAGGTGGCGCTAGTGATAAAGAACCCACCTGACAATGCAGGAGACATAAGGGAAACAGGTTTTATCCTTGGCTCAGCAAGAACCCCTGGAGGTAGAGACTGGCAACCCATTCCAGTATTCCTGCCTGAAGAATCGCATGGACCGAGGAGTCTGGCTGGCTATGGTCGATGGGGTTGCAAAGACTCGGACACGAATGAAGCGACTTAGCATGCACTCACTCATACTTTGGCTTTACAGAGTTAATACTTCTGTTATCTTTAATAGTTACGATGGGACTTATCTTCGATAAGTGTATTGCTTTTTTTGTAGATTTTCTGTGAATTTCCAGTTAACTAAAATGTGAACATTAAGTATAAATTTTTTTTAATTATCCCACCCACTTAATGAGATTCTGATGTTTTCCTCGTCTGTGTACATATTATGACAGATTGTTTATATTCCTAAATGTAAAGCAAATGTAGACTAATAAGCTATTAAAGAAGTGTAGTTAAAATAAAACTCATATCTTAAGGAAGAATATTTTTTGGAAATTTTCATTGCAGTTTCCTTTTTCTAAAAAATAAAAAAGCTCAACAATGAATCCTCTCTGTTTTGTTATGTCCCTTCCAAATCTTTATTTCTATATATTTTGTCTGTCAAGCTATATTTGACTTTTACTGATTTTTACCTTAAGTCTTCCCAATTGTTTGAGAGCTAGAATAATTTTGGAAACATATTTCATTTCTGTATGATTCTGCACAGTAAAATTTTGGAACACTGGCAAACTTGTCTGACTGCTAAAGCTGAAAACTGTCACCTAAAATTGACATCCAGATAAGATTTTGTAAGTACTTATAGTATTGGGAGGTTTTTAAAGTCTGCACAGTAATATGGTACATTTCTTAAAATCAGCCCTGAATTCAGAACATTTTCTGTGTGTGAAGAATAATTTAATTTAATAAGTTTGGATGACAATTATTCTTAAATTTGCTCCTGAATCTACATTCACATTGCTGACTTCCACATTCATAGCTACAACACCTATTTGTAATAAGAGTCTTCCTATAAACAGTTTATTAGTTATAAACTTTCTATATAATTCTGTAGTTATTGAATAAATAAATTATAGCATTCTATGCACATATAGATGTTTATTTTCCAAAATGCTGATAGCTAATTAACTCCAGAAGAAAAAAACTTTAATAATAATATCAGAATCTGTTCACTTATTACCTTTTTTATAATCAGAAACTATGCTTATCAATCTTCGTATACAATTAATAAATTTTGGTTATAATATCATTATAAATATTAAAAAATATTTATAATATTTATTGCTCATTATTTTAAAGGAATATATTCACTATTACAGTTAAAGTAACTTTAATTATAAAAACGTATAAAAGTGAGTTTAAAATTCATGCTTATACAACTTAGCTGGTGAATCAGTTCAGTTCAGTTCAATTGCTCAGTCATGTCTGACTGTTTGTAACCGCATGGACTGTAGCACACCAGGCTGCCCTGTCCATCACCAAATCAAGGAGTTTACTCAAACTTATGTCCATTGAGTCTGTGATGCCATCCAACCATCTCATCCTCTGTCATCCCCGTCTCCTCCTGCCTTCAATCTATCCCAACCTCAGGGTCTTTTCCAATAAGTCAGTTCGCATCAGGTGGCCAAAGTATGGGAGTTTCAGCTTTATCATCAGTCCTTCTAATGAATATCAGGACTGATTTCCTTTAGGATGGACTGGTTGGATCTCCTTGCAATCCAAGGGACTCTCAAGAGTCTTATCAAACACCACAGTTCAAAAGCATCAATTCTTCGGAACTCAGCTTTCTTTATAGTACACACCTCACATCCATACCTGACTCTTGGAAAAACCATAGCTTTGACTAGACGAATCTTTGTTGGCAAAGTAATGTCTCTGCTTTTTAATATGCTGTCTAAGTTTATCATAGCTTTTCATTCAAGGAGCAAGGGTCTTTTAATTTTATGGCTTCAGTCACCATCTGCAGTAATTTTGGAGCCCCTGCAAAATAAAGTCTGTCACTATTTCCATTGTTTCCCCATCTATTTGCCATGAAGTGTTTGGACCGGATGCCATGATCTTAGTTTTCTGAATGTTGAGTTTTAAGCCAGCATTTTCACTCTCCTCTTTCACTTTCATCAAGTGGCTTTTTACTTCTTCATTTTCTGCCACAAGGGTGGTGTCATCTGTGTATCTGAGGTTGTTTATATTTCTCTAGACAATCTTGATTCCAGTTTGTTTTTCATCCAGCCCAGCATTTCTCATGATGTACTCTGCATATAAGTTTAATAAGCAGGGTGACAATATGCAGCATTGATGTACTCCTTTCCCAATTTGGAACCAGTCTGTTGTTCCATGTCCAGTTCTGACTTGCTTCTTGACCTGCATACAGATTTCTCAGAGGCAGGTAAGGTGGTCTGGTTTCCCATCTCTTGAGTACTTTTCCACAGTTTGTTGTGATCCACACAGTCAAAGGCTTTGGCACAGTCAGTAAAGCAGAAGTAGATGTTCTTATGGAACTCTTGCTTTTTCGATGATCCAACGTAAGTTGGCAATTTGATCTCTGGTTCCTCTGCCTCTTCTAAATCCAGCTCGAACATCTGTAGGTTTACAATTCATGTACTGTTGAAGCCTAGCTTGGAGAAATTGGAACATTACTTTGCTAGCTTGTGAGATGAGTGCAATTGTGCGGCAGTTTGAACTTTCTTTGGCATTGCCTTTCTTTGGGATTGGAATGAAAACTGGCCTTTTCCAGTCCTGTGGCCACTGCTGAGTTTTCCAAATTTGCTGGCATACTGAGTGCAGCACTTTCACAGCATCATCTTTCAGGATTTGAAATAGCTCAATGGGAATTCCATTACCTCCACTTGTTTTGTTCATAGCAGTGCTTCCTAAGGCCCACTTGATTTCACATTCCACGATGTCTGGCTCTAGGTGAGTGACCACACCATCATGGCTATTTGGGTCATGAAGTTTTTTTTGTATAATTTTCTATGTATTTTTGCCACCTCTTCTTAATATCTTCTTCGGTTAGGTCCATATCATTTCTGTCCTTTATCGAGCCCATCTTTGCATGAAATGTTCCCTTGGTATCTCTAATATTCTTGAAGAGACCTCTAGTTTTTCCCATTCTTTTTTTTTCCTCTATTTCTTTGCATTGATCATTGAGGAAGGCTCTTATCTCTTTGCACTATTCTTTCGAACTCTACATTCAAATGGATATATTTTTCCTTTTCTCATTTGCCTTTAGCTTCTCTTCTTTTCTCACCTATTTGTAAGGCTTCCTCAGACAACCATTTGCCTTTTTGCATTTCTTTTTCTTGGGGATGATCTTGATCACTGCCTCCTGTTCAATGTCACAGAGTTCCATCCATAGTTCTTCAGGCACTTGGTCTATCTGGTCTAATCCTTTGAATCTATTTGTCACTTCCACTGTTTAATCATAAGAGATTTTATTTAGGTCATACCTGAATGGTCTAATGGTTTTCCTCACTTTCTTCAATTTCAGTCTGAATTTGGCAATAAGGAGTTCATCATCTGAGCCACAGTCAGCTCTCCATCTTGTTTCTTCTGACTGTTTAGAGCTTCGCCATCTTTGCCTGCAAAGAATATAATAAATCTGATTTTGGTATTAACCATCTGGTGATGTTCACATATAGAGTCTTCTCTTGTGTTGTTGAAAGTGGGTGTTTGCTATGACCCATGTGCTCTCTTGGCAAAACTCTGGTAGCCCTGCCCTGCTTAATTTTATACTCAAAGGCCAAATTTCCCTGTTTCTCCCGGTATCTCTTGACTTCCTACTTTTGCATTCCAGTCCCCTATAAAGACATCTTTGGGTGTTAGATCTAGAAGTTCTTGTAGGTCTTCATAGAACCATTCAATTTCAGCTTCTCCAGCATTACTGGTCAGGGCCTTGATTATTGTGATTTGAATGGTTTTCCTTGGAAATGTACAAAGATCATTCTGTTGTTTTTGAGATTTCATCCAAGTACTTCATTATGGACTCTTTTCTTGACACCAATGGATACTCCATTTCTTCTAAGGGATTCCAGCCCACAGTAGTAGATATAATGGTCATCTGAGTTAAATTCACCCATTCCAGTCCATTTTAGTTCACTGATTCCTAAAATGTTGATGTTCATTCTTGCCATCTCATATTTCACCACTTCTAATTTACCTTGATTCATGGACCTAACATTCCAGGTTCCTATGCAAAATTGCTCTTTACAGCATCAGACTTTACTTTGATCAGCAGTCACATCCACAACTGGGTGTTGTATTTGCTTTGGCTCCGTCTCTTCCTTCTTTCTGGAGTTATTTCTCCACCCATTTCCAGTAGCATATTGGCACCTACCGACCTGGGGAGTTCATCTTTCAGTGTCCTATCTTTTTGCTTTCATACTGTTCATGGGGTTCTCAAGGCAAGAATACTGAATTGGTTTTCCATTCCCTTCTCTGGTGGACCAAGTTTTGTCAGATCTCTCCACTATGTCCCATCCATCTTAGGTGGACCTACACAGCATGGCTCATAATTTCATTGAGTTAGACAAGGCTGCGGTCCATGTGATTAGTTTGGCTAGTTCTGTGATTGCGGTTTTCATTCTGTCTGCCCTCTGATGGATAAGGATAAGAGGGCTATGGAAGCTTCCTGATGGGAGAGACTGACTGAAGGGGAAACTGGGCCTTGTTTTGATGGGCAGGGCCATGCTCAGTAAATCTTTAATCCAATTTTCTGTTGTTGTGTAGTGTGCTGTGTTCCCTCCCTGTCATTTGACCTGAGGCCAAACTATGGTGGAGGTATTGAAGATAATAGCACAGGTGATATCCCTTTAACTATAATATCCGTGGATATTTCCATTTGACTGTTACTGGATTCTAATGTTATTCTACTGTTTACCTGCCCATATGATCTTATAATTTCACTTTTGTGTCAATAGTCCTGCCATTTGGAATTGGAAGTGAAGAGAAATTGATCAGTGTGACTGACTTTGTGACTCCATGATCTATATAGCCCATGGTATTCTCTCCAGAATACTGGAGTGGGCAGCTGTTCCCTTCTCCAAGGGATCTTTCCAACCCAGGGATCAAACTGAGGTCTTACACATTACAGGCAGATTCTTTACCAGCTGAGCTACCAGAGAAACTTTGGAATTTTAAGCTGACTTTCCACTTGGCTTCTGCCATACACTTGGCTGGAAAGGACATAGTATTCTAATTCTACCTACTTAATTTGTTTCTGTTAATCATCCTGTCAAATCAAGCTTTCAGGGACTCAGTCTCATATAATCCCACTCAACCAGTATTACCATGCTATAAGAGTGAATCATAAGTATTCTATTTTGGTGAAAGACTACTTTGAATTGTTTTATCATTAACATAATAATCGTTAAACTGGTCATTGTGATCTGTATTTAGGCAAACTGAATTTTAGTTTCTTTAAGATATATGATTTGATAGATACAAGTATAATAAGAAGTATTCAAAATATATGACAGATTAAAAATTAATTTGTTTGTTCACCTGGCTAGAAATGTACCTATAAAATGTACTCCTCTCTCAATAGTAATACTACCAATAATAATGATAACATTCCTTTACATAGAGTTGTTTATAAAATATTTCACTAACATTGGAATTTTTACTTTCTTGTCAAGAAACTGATAATCAAAGAAGTTATGTGGTAATTTAAAATCCCTTGGAAACAAACATGACCTGGTAATCTACACTGAGGAAGTAATTTGGAAGAAATTAAAACATGTATTAAATGTATTATTAAGGGATATTTTATTATCCCACATAACCATAACCATATTTGGAAATAGGACCAATTAAATGAATCAAAATTAGGTGAGCCTTTGAGTAATTAAAAAGAAAAGATTCAGGTTCTTGGTGACTGTACATGCATGGACAGGTGCATGCATTACTAGCTTCTCTGAATCTTTATAGGTATGTTCTGTCCAGAACTTTTGCCTGGATCTTCACCTTCTTAATTTGCTCAGAGCCAGCAAATGCCCTATGGGAAAAGGCCACTGCAGAATGTCAACTCATTTTTCTCTGGTGCCACTTTCTCCAGAATTTTGTCCTGTTAAATTCAGGTTGCTTCAGTGGTTCCTTGATGACAGGAAACAGTACATTTTCCATCAAGCTTTCTTAGTTGTTTTCTGTGTAGATAGAAATCTGCTCCATTCAAAAACATTGAAAAAAAAAATTTTTTTTAGTTAAGTGGTAAACTGAAATGCTAATGTGAAACTCTCAGTGATCAGAGAAGAATTATAATGACAGGCATTGTCTCTAAAAAGCAACATAACTAGGAATATAAGAAGAATATAAGGTTTGAATATAGACAGAAGGTCATTTAAGTTTAAGGTAATTACAAACCTTGTTGCTCTGTCCTGTCCGACTCTTTGCGACCCCATGGACTGCAGCACACCAGGCTTCCCTGTCTTTCACTATTGCCTGGAGTTTGCTCAAACTCATGTCCATTGAGTCCATGATGATGCCATCCAACAACATTAGCAATACAAATATTAACAATCAGAAAGATTAGCAATACAAACTTTAGCAATCAAAATTTGGTAAATTCCACTTTTTATTAGTTATTCAACATTTTATTCTAAAATACACATTTATAAAAATTAGCGCATGCTGTGTATGTGCCCAGACATACATTTCAAAGTATTTTTAACTCAGACAATGTGACTATATAATTTTGATGAATGAATAGTTTAACATGAATTATATAGAATGTCACACAATAAATAATTTTTTTTTAATTAATTATGGTCTCTCTAGCTTCCCTGTTGCCTCAGTGGTAAAGAATCCGCCTGCCAATGCAGGAGACAAGAGTTTGATTCCCAGATCAGGAAGACCCTCTGGAGAAGGAAATGACAACCCACTCCAGTATTCTTGCCTGGGAAATCCCATAGAAAGAGGAACCTGGTGTTTGCAAAAAATTAGGACAGGATTTAGTGACTAAACAATGAACAACCAACATGTTTTTGCATGACCCTAGCTGGGAAGACTGTGTTAGCAAGTATGCTAATTAGAGTTAGGAAAGAATTAGAATATTATTCTTCTTGTTTTTAATAACAAAGGAGACTACAACATTAAGCAAATATCTCCTTCAGAATATTTAGTGCTCCTCCTCCTCATTTCTTTTTCTCCATCTCTCTCTCTCTTTGCTACTTGTCTCAGTGAAGTGCAATCTGATAGAACAGCTAAATATTTAACAATAAGTTTTACTAATAATATTTTGTGAAAAGATTTCCTAAGAATGCTTTTAAAATACTTGATATAGATGACTTCTGCATATCAAAATAAGTTTTTACTAGCATTTAGGAAAAAATATTTTTATTCAGTGTAAATTGTATCCTTGATATATAAATAAAATGAATTTATTGTAATTAAGAACATTAGGACTCATACTCTTCAGTAGCACAAAGTTTGTTTGTGTTGACAAACACATATTTGGCTGACAAAGTCTCTGGAATGGATATATATACTTATCCTTGTTCACTGAATGTGAAAGTGTGCTCCCATTAGGATAGCATTTTTTGGCAAAAAAAAAAAAGGACATAATTTTTATATGTTTAACTTCAAATTTCTGGGTGTTTTAATAGTTGAACAATCTTAAAAAGTACAAACCTAAGAGTTCCAAAGTTTTTGCAGCAAAAATAATAAGATCTAAATTATTTAATAGAAACCATAGTCAAAATTCTATTTAATATTAGCAGCAAGAATTTATGAATTACTTTTCTAGGCATTTGAAAGGAAAGTAAAGTAAAAAAAAAAATTCCTTTTTCAGAAAAAAAAGTCATATTGATTTAAAACTCTAATGCATTTTCTCTCTGTTCTCTACCTCTTGTTGAAATCATTTTTATATTAAAGGGAAACTATGTAGACAATGCTTTAAAATGGAATAGCTCGAAATCCACACTTTTACTGATGAAATATATCATACTTTATTATGATATTAAAAGAATTTGTATTTTTGCCAATGGTATCTTAAAGAACCTAAGTAGATAATGCTTAGCACATTTCAAAAGGTATTTAATAAAAAAAAAAAAAAACAGTTTACATTGTACTGTGGCTTGATTTGAATCCAATTAAATTCATTTACATTTTCAGGCATGGAGTCCAACCATTCGTGTTTGAGGATGTTCTATTCCCTGTGTTCCTTCAGCAACTGTATTTTTAGAACTTCTAAACTGTGTAAAACATCATTTAGAAGGAAGCACAAGTGAAGACATGCAAAGGCAAGTTAAATACCTATGATTTTTTTTCCATTTATATTGATCGAATACCAGACCACCTGACCTGCCTCTTGAGAAACCTCTATGCAGGTCAGGAAGCAACAGTTAGAACTGGACATGGAACAACAGACTGGTTCCAAATTGGAAAAGAAGTACGTCAAGGCGGTATATTGTCACCCTGCTTATTTAGCTTCTATGCAGAATATATCATGAGAAGCGCTGGGCTGGAAGAAGCACAAGCTGGAATCAAGATTGCTGAGAGAAATATCAATAACCTCAGATATGCAGATGACACCACCCTTATGGCAGAAAGTGAAGAGGAACTCAAAAGCCTCTTGATGAACGTGAAAGAGGAGAGTGAAAAAGTTGGCTTAAAGCTCAACATTCAAAAAACGAAGATCATGGCATCTGGTCCCATCATTTCATGGGAAATAGATGGGGAAACAGTGGAAACAGTGTCAGACTTTATTTTTTTGGTCTCCAAATTCACTGCAGAAGGTGATTGCAGCCATGAAATTAAAAGACACTTACTCCTTGGAAGAAAAGTTATGACCAACCTAGATAGCATATTCAAAAGCAGAGGCATTACTTTGCCAACAAAGGTCCATCTAGTCAAGGCAATGGTTTTTCCAGTGGTCATGTATGGATGTGAGAGTTGGACTGTGAAGAAAGCTGAGCACCGAAGAATTGATGCTTTTGAACTGTGGTGTTGGAGAAGACTCTTGAGAGTCCCTTGGACTGCAAGGAGATACAACCAGTCCATGCTAAAGGAGACCAGTCCTGAGTGTTCATTGAAAGGACTAATGCTGAGGCTGAAACTCCAATACTTTGGCCACCTCATGCAAAGAGTTGACTCATTGGAAAAGACCCTGATGCTGGGAGAGATTGGGGGCAGGAGGAAAAGGGGACGACAGAGGACGAGATGAGTTTAGGTGAACTCCTGGAGTTGCAAAGAATTGGACACAATTGAGTGACTGAACTAAACTGAACTGAATCTTTCTTTAAAATATTTTATAAAGTTTTCTTAATTATTCAAAGAATTAGTAACCTAGCACATTTTAAAACAGTAAGCCAATAGTAATCCTCTTATTTTTAAAAAGAAAACATAAGTCTCTCTTGATTAGAGTTCAAAGAAATCAGGCATTCAAAAATACATTTCCAAGGAAGCTCTATATTAAACATTGTCTTATTTGAAAAAAATGAAAAAAATTCTAACATTCTGAAAATCACAGAAGATAATATAGGGACTAAATAATAAAGATAAGACTATGTTTCATTTATTTCAAGTGAGTCATGTTCAAAATATTTCCTCAAATGCAAGTAAATACTATATGCTCAACTATAGAAAAAAATATATTTTGTTTTTCCATATATGTCACTACTTTAGCTATTACAATAATATGTATCTAGGATAGAAGCGGAGAAGGCAATGGCAACGCACTCCAGTACTCTTGCCTGGAAAAATCCCATGGACTGAGGAGCCTGGTAGGCTGCAGTCCATGGGGTCGCTAAGAGTCGGGCACGACTGAGCGACTTCATTTTTACTTTTCACTTTCATGCATTGGAGAAGGAAATGGCAACCCACTCCAGTGTTCTTGCCTGGAAAACCCCATGGACAGGGGAGCCTGGTGGGCTGCTGTCTATGTGGTCGCACTAAGTCGGACACAACTGAAGTGACTTAGGAGCAGCAGCAGCAGCAGCAGCAGGATAGAAGCTGGGTTGCTTACTCATTATGTCCATTGCTTGTATGGTGGACATAGTGTATGCATTACTCATGCATGTCTAGTATAACACCATGGACAGGTAATACAGTCATTTCTTTGCATTGTCTAACTTTCAAACATGATACACTGCTGGTTACCTCCCAGAGTTGGGGAAAGAATGTCAAACAAAGTATTTGGAGTATCTCTCAAAATATTTGGTGTTTCCAGCACTATTGTTTAAGTTTTCAGGACAGAAATCATTTTATTTTTGTCTTTTTAACACGGAAACTCTGCAACATACAGTTTTCTCAATAAACACTTGTTAAATTAACATCCAAATGTGTAAAATAATGTTATTCCATGGGTATTACAGAGACTGTGATATATATAGTCCTGGTCAGCCATGGTTCACAGTTATGGTGAAAAAAGACTGATACAAACATAACTAAGACAAGATATATTGTACAAATAGAGAATGAGCGATACTGTCCAAAAATGGCATCTATATTTAGGTGAACAAGAGAGCCCAGTGCATTAGCCAAATTAGAGGATATTTTAAATATGAGGAAACATTCAAATTTAGAAACTCTGGGTTTTGATGGGTAGAAAATTCAAGATAGGTAATTGGGAATTTGTGTGAACAAAAGAAAGGAAACAGAGTTCATAAACTGCCTTTCCTGACTAGCAAAATACTTTTCACACATTCCCCTCTATAGATTATAAAATTATTTTCAGTAATAATTATGAAATAAAATGATCAATAATAATGTTCAGAAAAGAAATGCAAGCAATGAAAAATTTCACTGATATTATTTTTATTATGAATTGCTGATAAATAGAATAATAAGCAGAGGGCTGAATTTTAGTCTGTTTCATTATTACTTATACATTCTGGAGAGCGAAACTCTTCCTAACCGATCTTGAGGCAGACCACTGTTGCAGTTTGCCCCTTGGCACATCCCTGGCCTCAAGGATTCATAAGTTCAAGAAGCAGGTTTTCATTTAATTTAATTCAGTGAATGTATTCCATTCTATTTTCCCTAAACACATGTTTTACATCTCAATAAAAATCATGCTTAGTTCTCAGACTTCTCCAGGGAACCTTACCAGCCCAGGGACTGAACCCAGGTCTCCCTCATTGCAGGCAGATTCTTTACCAGCTGAGTCACCAGGGAAGCCCAAGATTTACTGAAGAGATAACTTTTGTTCCCTAAGAATGGAAAACTAGAAGGAGTTGAAATCATTATTAAGCTGGATGGATGATTGATTTTACATTTAGGACAATATTTTTGTTCATATTTTGTTTTGTATGTTTGCCACATATATTTGTATGGATTAATATATAAGAGTAAATGAAAGAACTGTAATCTGGGATGAACAATAGAGACAGTACATTTTTGTAGTCAACCTAAAATTTAAACTTTAAAAAGTAGATATGTGAATGCTGTATAAATAATGTATACGGATTAAAAGTTAAGAAAGTAAAGTAAATTCAAATATAGATACCTGCCCTCTCAATTATCTGGACCAGAAAACTTCATACTGCTTCATAGATAAAAGGAAGCAATGAGAAGTAAAGTTTAAAAAGCACTCATCTAGTATGCCTTCAGCACTAGATGGCTGTAAAGAAATTGATAAAATATCTTTAAAATTAAATCTGAAATTCTAACTTCTAATTGAATCAAGGAATAGAAGTATTTCAAAGATTAAAGGTCTTAAATTGTGGAATAAAATTAACATACTTTTTCATATAGCCAGCAATTAAGTGGTTATATACTTTCTCTAGGTTAAGTCACAATTTTTTATGAAAAAATTTTATAATTATGATGCATGACATAAATATTGTAAAATGTTTTGTGGATTTAGACACTAAAGAAAGTAACGTTTACTTTTTAAAACTAAGTTTCAAAAAATATATTATTTTCTTGATACAGTAACTCAAACAATAAGTTCTATTGATATATTTTGGCCACTATAATTCACTGGCAATACTGAGGAATGCTTTTTGAAAAATTATGAAAGCACTTGTAATTTTTAAAACCCTCAATTGTGTCTGATGTACAAGCAAAATTGAAAAATATTACCCTTGAAGCTGTGAAGTATTGGGAATGTTCAGATATCCATAATGCTGGGCAGGATTCCCTCACCATAAAAGTGAGTTGACTACTCTCTTTCTCTACTTCATACCATACCTGGTCATTTTCCCTTCATCTTAGAGAAAGGCGTGAAATTCCAGCATTTCAATATAGCTTCTGTTGACCTAACCTCTTTTTTGTATCTCATACCACCAACTCTCATGTAAACATTTTGGGGAAATAGGTAATCAGCTCTCTTAAAAATATATCTGATTCAATATTTACTAGAATAAACAAATAATATTAGTATATAGACTCAGATTAGCATGGCTATATATTTTTATAAATATTTTATTAAAAATAAATATATATTGTTATTAAATGGGGAGAACTGAAGTATTTCCTCTGATAACTAGTAAGATAAAATAAGGAGAGCAGAAAGCTGTGTGTCAGTATGTTTGCTTGAAATGGGACTCTTCATGTAGCTTCATGTGACTCAGAATAATTCATACAATATTTATAAAGACATTTTTAAATTTGCAGAGCATTGTTAAAATTTCTATTGGGTTTACTTGATATACATATATTCTGAACTTTAAATATTTAAATGGCTGTTCTATCCAAATCTTCTCTCTCCCATTGTATGAATGGTGCACATATCCTGAGGATAGAGCCTCTTCAAAAATTTTTAGTTTTTTGTTTTTTTTTTTTTGCCTTTGAGCAAATATTCAGTTCAGTTCAGTTCAGTTCAGTTGCTCAATAGTTTCCGACTCTTTGCGACCCCATGAACCACAGCATGCCAGGCCTCCCTGTACATCACCAACTCCTAGATTCTCCCCAAACTCTTGTCCATTGAATCGGTGATGCCATCCAACCATCTCATCCTCTGTCATCCCCTTCTCCTCCTGCCCCCAACCTTTCCCAGCATAATGGTCTTTTCAAATGAGTCAGCTCTTCGCATCAGGTGGACAAAGTATTGGAGTTTCAGCTTTAGCAGCAGTCCTTCCAATGAACACCCAGGACAGATCTCCTTCAGAATGGACTGGTTGGATCTCCTGGCAGTCCAAGGGACTCTCAAGAGTCTTCTCCAATGCCACAGTGCAAAAGCATCAATTCTTCGGTGCTCATCTTTCTTCACAGTCCAACTCTCACATCCATACATGACCACTGGAAAAACCATTGCCTTGACTAGACGGACCTTTGTTGGCAAAGTAATATCCCTGCTTTTCAATATGCTGTCTAGGTTGGTCATAACTTTCCTTCCAAGGAGTAAGCGTCTTAATTTCATGGCTGCAATCACCACCTGCAGTGATTTTGGAGTCCTTCAAAAAATAAAGTCAGCCACTGTTTCCCCATCTATTTGCCATGAAGTAATGGGACCAGATGCCATGATCTTAAGTTTTCTGAATGTTGAGCTTTAAGCTAACTTTTTCACTCCCCTCTTTCACTTTTATCAAGAGGCTCATTAGTTCTTCCTCCCTTTCTGCCATAAGGGTGGTGTCATCTGCACATCTGAGGTTACGGACATTTCTCCTGGCAGTCTTGATTCCAGCTTGTGCTTCTTCCAGCCCAGAGTTTCTCATGATGTACTCTGCATATAAGTTAAAAAAGCAGAGTGACAATATATAGCCTTGACGTACTCCTTTTCCTATTTGGAACCAGTCTATTGTTCCACGTCCAGTTCTATCTGTGGCTTCCTGACCTGCATACAGGTTTCTCAAGAGGCAGGTCAGGTGGTCTGGTATTCCCATATCTTTCAGAATTTTCCACAGTTTATTGTGATCCACACAGTCAAAGGCTTTGGCATAGTCAATAAAGCAGAAATAGATGTTTTTCTGGAACTCTCTTGCTTTTTTTTAATCACCAACTAATAATTTTTACTCATTGCATAGGTATGTGTGTGTGTGTGTGTGTGTGTGTGTGTGTTAAGATATTCTGAAGACCTGTCTCTCAAACCATAATTATACCCATTAGAGAAGAATCTTATTGATTGTGATTGATGATAGATAGTAGATGTGAAAAGTGAAATTGTTAGACTTTCTGTCCTGTCCAGCTCTTTGCGACCCCATGGACTGTAGCCTGCCAGGCTCCTCTGTCCATGGCAATTATCCAGGCAAGAATACTGATGTGGGTTACCATTCTCTTCTCCAGGGGATCTTCCCAACTCAGAGATTGAACCTGAGCCTCCCAACATTGCAGGCAGATTCTTTGCCATTTGAGCCACCAGGTAGATAGTAGATACATAGAAGTAAATATGTGTATGTGTGTGTGTGTGTGTGTGTGTGTGTGTTTAAGCTAGGAGGTACCAAAAGACACTGGGGAAAACTATTAATTTTGAGTTTCCTTTTATGAGACCCTGGGTTTTCACATCAATTGGCTTCAAGAAACGACCTAAATTTGCATTCAGGAAAAGTCAGAATACAAATACTAGAATCGCGTAAGGAGGGAAGAGCATGAGGTTTCCACAGTGAGCCGTAGGTGTAGCATGTTTGAATTGGAACGACAACAGTACAATTGCAGAAGAATAGCACCTGTGAAAAAGGGTTTGCTTAAAACATCTGATTTTAATTGCACATTACGGGAAGCAAGTGGTAAAATTTTGAAACTATTTTGCTACAAGTCTTCTAGGAATTGTGTTCTTAAGTATCTATATATTGTATGAGTTTCCATATAATCAAATGCAAATGTTTGCTTACAACATAGAATTAAGCAACTGTTAGGTTCCATTGTGTAGTTCTGAAATAAAAGGTCCAAAGTTATATAAGAGTTTGTGATTTTCTAAATCAAAGGTTGATTTTTCTACTGGAAATATTTTTCTAGCTTATTTTTTTTCATTAATACCTAGCTTTTTTGCATTCACTAGGAAATTCTTATACATTTATAATTCTGGTACTAAAAATGATTTCCCTTCACAACTTCTGTTAGTAAAAATAAATATATGGGATATTATGTACAGAAAAATCACTCTGTAAAATATTTAACTTGAAAAAATAGATATTATTAAGCCTAAAATATCAATTTGAGTAAAAAGCTATGAAATGCTATTAAATATAAGGGTTTCTTAATAACATATAATTTAATCTTCCATTCTAATGATTGAAATGAAATTAACATCCCTTGCCTTATGTATTTTCAGTAGAATGTGTTTAAACATATACAAAAGATTTAAAATCAGTTTGAAATAAATCGAGAATAATTATCTCTAAGACCTGAAAACAAGAAAAGAAAATACTACTTTTTTCCTTCATCTTTCAGCTTCATGAAGTAAAGCTGTTCTCACTCAGTGAAAGGTTCAGATACCTTCTTTTACTTCAAGAAGGAAAAAAAAAGTGAATAGAGTTGGAAGCATGACACTGAAACTGAGAGACAGGGATCTCTAAAATTGAGAAATTCAGGTGGCATAATGTCTCTATGCATTAACTTCAAAATAATCCAGCCTACATAATTGTAGCTATGAAGAATGTATGCATCCACAAAGAAGAAAGGTATGCTAGAAAAATGAAGATCTCTAAGAGGAATGATTTTATTTTATATATTAGGTCATGAAGATATTTAATCAAATTAGTTCTTAGTATACATTTAAGTGTCAATGAACTACACTGAAAATTATACTCTAAAAGGTCATCTCAAGTAAATTGAACCCATCACAAAGCTGTTTTCACACCCAGACACAAACACTCCTTACCCTCATATATACATGCACACACACAAACATATCCAGTTCATCAGATGACTATTTAACACACAGGAACATGCACATAAATTCAAGCACAAACACACAAAATTCTGAAGAATTTTGTTTTATTTTTATAAATAAATACATGGAATATTATTAAGATATGGAAAAATCTCATATTTGATAGTATAATTTATTAGCAAATTACTTATGAATACTAGTATCTAAGATGTTTAAAAGTCTTATTTAAAAGTATTCCTTTATATTAAAGTTTAGGTTCCTAAAGCTTAATATATAAAAAGAACTAATTTAGTAGAATGTACTTTATAATCGAGTAAAGATATAAATATACAGTGTTTATTTATTTTTCAAAAGCTACTTAATGCATTTAAAAATAATTTTACAGAGTGAAGTAAGCCAGAAAGAAAAACACCAATACAGTATACTAACGCATATATATGGAATTTAGAAAGATGGTAACGATAACCCTATATGGGAGCCAGCAAAAGAGAAACAAATGTATAAAACAGTCCTTTGGACTCTGTGGGAGAGGGAGGGGGGGATGATTTGGGAGAATGGCATTGAAACATGTATAATATCATATAAGAAATGAATCGCCAGTCCAGGTTCGATGCAGGATGCAGGAAGCTTGGGGCTGGTGCACTGGGATGACCCAGAGGGATGGTATGGGGAGGGAGGTGGGAGGGGGGTTCAGGATGGGGAACACGTGTACACCCGTGGTGGATTCATGTTGATGTATGGCAAAACCAATACAATATTGTAAAGTAATTAGCCTTTATTTAAAATAAATAAATTTAATTAAAAAATAATTTTAAGTAATATTAAAGCTATATAATTAAATCTATTTGCATGGATATGGTTAATGCTTTTATCTTTATGCTCACCAGAATTTTGTTATTATTATCCATATATAGCAAATGTTGCCTTACATTTTCTTGAAGAGAAAGTATACCTGCTTCTGATTGCAGCCACTTAAATCTAAGTCATGTTTTGAAAAGTCTAAACATTGCTATAATTAATTAATTGGGTATGCTACTGCTGCTAAGTCACTTCAGTCGTGTCCAACTCTGTGCGACCCCATAGACAGCAGCCCACCAGGGGTGGGCTGCCGTCCCTGGGATTCTCCACGCAAGAACACTGGAGTGGGTTGGCATTTCCTTCTCCAATGCATGAAAGTGAAAAGTGAAAGTGAAGTTACTCAGTCATGTCTGACTCTTAGCGACCCCATGGACTGCAGCCTACCAGGCTCCACCATCCATGGGATTTGCCAGGCAAGAGTACTGGAGTGGGTTGGCATTGCCTTCTCCAACTTAGGTATAGTATATGACAAGTATTTTCTCTACCTTTTGTCATAAGGGATTATTCAGTGACTTCAAAACTGTGTGTAAGAAAGAATATTTTTTTTTATTAATGATATTTATTCTGTGTCATTGCATATGCCCATTTGTTAGTATGATATTTTAGCATTTGTTAGCCATTAGTGAAATGTTGATAGAACATTAGTCTAAGGAAATGATAGTTACAGAGATTTGAAACAAAAATACTATATTTGGTCAAACACTTCTATTTGCTATTAATATCAGTTTAGAATTGTCTACAATATTCAACTGAAATGCATTTAGTAAGTTATTGATCTCTATATTGTCAATTCCACACATTTTACATTCTCTCAATTTCATCATTATTTAAATTAGTATTTTTCCAGGAACACAAAATAAGTATTTCTCTTTTAAATAATGAGTATTAAATAAATTTAGTTCTGGCAACTATAAAGTATCAATACATGTTATAAGGAGCAATTATAAATTTTGAAGTGAATTTAATATTATCCATAAATTAGCTCAGGACAGGGAAATGTATTGTTAAAATCACTCTTTTCTTAATCACCATATTTGATTTAAGGAGAAAAGCTGGCTCCCCCTTTTTTTAAACAAGGACTGGTATATTCAGTTGCAATTGCTGCTTACATTTGCCTAGACCATGATTTATCAATCTCAGCACTATTGAACTTTTATATCAATTAGTTCTTTGATTGTGAGGTTGTTCTGAGCATTGTTGGATAGTGAGCAATATCCCTGGCCTCAACCCACTAGAGGAAGTTATGACAACCAAAATGTCTCCAAACATTTTTTAGGTCCCCTGGGGACAAAACCACCCCTTTAATTTAAAACCACTGGCTTAGACTTTTCAGTTTACAAATAAATACAGAACCTTGTTAATAAAAATACTGTAATGTAATTATCCCACTGCTGTATCTTACCAGATTCTATACCTATTAAAAATTCACTTACTGCATGAATGGAAAATAATGTAAAACAGAGTGTCATTTTAATAAGATGGAATGTAGTCTAGCAATAGTCTGATTTTTATCTTTACTCTGTAGATCCAAGTAAATGAAAAAATAAAAGGAGGGAATTTAAAAGTGTATATTTTCTTTCCTTTGCTGTAAATGTTTATACTGTGCTTAAAAATAAGGATAATTTATATACTTTCTGAAGTTTGTTATTTAGAATGATCAACATTTTCATATACTATTAATTACAAAGATTTCCCTACCTTCTAAACTACTTTTGATTAGTTTAGCTTGATAAGTCAGAGTAGTTGATATTCCCAAATCATAAGATATTTTCTCTGGGAATAGTGTCAAATACCTTTAAAGTTTTAAGCTTTTAATGCTTTGTTGTAATGTATTATCTATTCTCAAATTATTTTTGATAGTAAACAGATGAATGGTCACTATGATTATTATAATTTGGTTAAGTGTGAGGATGGCTGGCAAATATATTTGCCTAGACTTTATAAAATCTTGTTCTTTACTTTCACCCATGTTATGGACAGACATGGGGGACAGAAGTAACTGATAAACAGAAGATAGATCTATCAAGTCTAATAAAATCTTTCAATTAATTCCAAATTCAGATTTTTTTTTTTTTCCTGAGAAACTGACTACATCTTATCCATCATAGCTGACTCCTCTAACCTAAGAGGTTTAAACTAGCAGTAGTTCCTTGGTCAATATAAAAGATTCATTCCACCTGCTCTCTCTTTATAGACACACACAAACACACATATACACACATTTATATGTTTACTTATACACATATAATACACTCATGGATATATTAATATATATTGTGAAAGTGAAGTCACTCAGTTGTGCCCGACTCTTTGTGACCCCATGGATAGTAGCCTGTACCAAGCTCCTCCATCCATGGGATTTTCAAGGCAAGAGTACTGGAGTGGGTTGCCATTTCCTTCTCCAGGGAATCTTCCCAACCCAGGGATCGAACCCAGGTCTCTCACATTGTAGACAGAGGCTTTACCGTCTGAGTCACCAGGGAAGTGTATCCATGTCCATGTCCATGTGCATGTGTGATCAGTTGTGTCCAACTCTATGCGATGTCATGGACTAGAGCCCACCAGGCTCTTCTGTCCATGAAATTTTCTAGTCAAGAATATTGGAATGGGTTGCCATTTTCTACTCCAGGGGATCTTCCTGACCCAGTGATGAAACCCACATCTCTTGTATCTCCTGTGTGGGCAGAAGGAATCTTTACCATTGCACCACATAGGAAGCCGAAAATATTGATATGTGTATATAAATACATACTTAAACATATATGCATATACATATATATATGAAATGAGTCAATTCACAATTGTGGATATGGTAATTATGAAGTCGCCACTAGAAATGACCTAAGTGTCTGAGCACAAACAGCTTAGAGGAACTGTCTTATGATACCTATAGAACGCCTTCCTTTTGCATCTTTTATTTTAATGCCTAGAATTCTAACAAGAGATTTCAACCTGAGTAAGAAGAGGAATCTTATAAGAACTTTAAAAATGGGATATAATCTGTACATTTAATATTTAAATCTCATTTTTATGAATGAGTCATACTCCCTCTATTTATTAAGTTTATCAAAATATATTGCATTTGCAAGGGAAAATCAGACATAAATCTTGCCTGCTTTATTTAACAAATATTCTTCAGACTACTTCAGAAATGAGGGTGAGATGCTACACTAATATTTCTAAACTAAGTATGCCAGTCAGTTCAGCAAAAGGAAATGATGGATTATGCTGAAAGTCATATAATGAACATATGTTCTAGCCCTGAAAATATATGTGTGTATACACACCCATTTTTTTAAAGTTAAATAAGATTACAGACAGTCACTGAAACTTTTACCAGAGTATATTTATGTGGTATTTGTGTATTATACAAAGAAATATTGTATTTTATATATGTATATATATATATATTTGTATGATTTTAATAGAGAATGATTTCCCTGCTGAATATACTTCTCTTTTTCCTTCTGTCTTCTTCTGAGCCTGAAGAAACTAATGCCATTCAAAATTCAGGGTTTTGAATCAAGGAAATCCTAGTAAAATTTTATTGGTGTTCAGAAAGCACAATTAAATCCTTAAGCCTTAACATATATTAGATTATTCGGACTAAAGTAGAATGTAACTTAGAAAGGTCCTGTGTTAAAACACGTAGAAGATACTAACGGGGCGAGATGTGGGTGGGGAGAAGGGACAGTAGAGCCGTAGCACACCCTAGAGGGCGCTGAAGGTTGTGGTATCCGTGGGAGACTGGTGACTGGGTGTAACATGGAAGTAAATAAATGCCTTTGATTCTGGTAAAAGACAGTAATGCAGGAAATGTTCAAGCTAGGCTTCAATAGTACTTGAAAAGAAAACTTCCAGATGTACAAGCTGGGCTTAGAAAGGCAGAGGAAACAGAGATCAAGTTGCCAACATGTGGTTAGATCATAGAAAAAGCAAGAGATTTCCAGAAAAATATCTACTTTTTCTTCACTGACTATGCTAAAGTCTTTGACTGTATGGATCACAACAAACTGGAAAATTGTTAAAGAGATGGGACTATCAGACTACCTTACTAGCCTCCTGAGAAACCTGTATGCATGTCAAGAAACAACAGTTAGAACAAGACATGGTACAACGAACTGGTTCAAAATTGGGAAAGGAGTATACATCAAGGCTGTAAATTGTTACCCTGATTAGTTAACCTATATGCAGAGTTCAGTTCAGTTCAGTCCCTCAGTTGTGTCCTACTCTGCGACCCCATGGACTGCAGCATGTGAGGCCTCCCTGTCCATCACCAAATCCCAGGATTTACTCAAACTCATGTCCATTGCGTTGGTGATGCCATCCAACCATCTCATCCTCTGTCGTCCACTTCTCTTCCTGCATTCAATCTTTCCCAGCATCAGAGTCTTTTCCAATGAGTCAGTTCTTCACATCAGGTGACCAGAGTATTGGAGTTTCATCATCAGTCCTTCCAATGAGTATTCAGGACTGATTTCCTTTAGGATGGACTGTTTGGATCTCCTTGCTGTGCAAGGAAATCTCAAAAGTCTTCTCCAACACCACAGTTCAAAAGCTTCAATTCTTCAGTGCTCAGCTTTCTTTACAGTCCAACTCTCACATCCATACATATGCAGATTACATCTTGTGAAATACCAGGCTGGATGAATCACAAACTGGAACCACGATTGCTGGGAGAACTATCAATAACCTCAAAAATGCAAACACACCCTAATGGTAGAAAGTAAGGAGGAACTAAAGAGCCTCTTGCTGAAGTTGAAAGAGGAGAGTGAAAAAGCTGGCTCAGACTCAACATTCAAAAAACTAATTCATGGTGTCTGGTCCCAATACTTCATGGCAAATAGATGAGGAAAAAATGGAAACGGTGAGAGAATTTATTTTCTTGGGCTTCAGCATCACTGCAGATGGTGACTGCAGCTATGAAATTAAAAGACGCTTATTCCTTGGAAGAGTAGACACGACAAACCTAGACAGTGTATTAAAAATCAGATGCATAACTTTGCCAACAAGCGTCCATATGGTCAAAGCTATTATTTTTCCAGTTGTCATGTACAGATGTGAGAATTGGAGCATAAAGAAGGCCGAGAACTGAAGAATTAATGCTTTGAAATTGTGGTGCCGAATGAAGAAGGCTCTTGAGAGTCCTTTGGACAGCAAGGAGATCAAACCAGTCAATCCTAAAAGAAATCTTCCCTGAATATTGATTAGAAAGACTGATGTTGAAACTGAAGCTCCAATACTTTGGTCACCAGATATAAAGAGCTAATTCATTGGAAAAGACCCTGATGCTGGAAAAAAATTGAAAGCAAGAGTAGTGGACAACAGAGGATGAGATGGTTGGATGGTATCACTGGTTCAATGTAAATGAGTTTGAACAAACTCCAGGAGATAGTGAAGAACAGGGAAGCCTGCTGTGCAGCAGTTCATGGGATAGCAAAGAGTCGGACAGAACAGAGCAACTGAACAACAACAATGCAGGGGAAATTTATAAACAATACTGGAGAGAAGCCCATTATTATTCAAAAGTGTAACAAGTTGAGTGGCTTTGCTGCAGGAATAAATACCAAATATATATATCTATTTATTTATAAATATATCTTTCCTTTTCTCCTTTGCTTTTTGCTTCTTTCTTTTCACAGCTATTTGTAAGGCCGAGGCTTTACAAAGAGCTGTGAAAAGAATATATATCTATTTATTTATAAATATATCTTTCCTTTTCTCCTTTGCTTTTTGCTTCTCTTCTTTTCACAGCTGTGAAAAGAAGAGAAGCAAAAAGTGAAGGAGAAAAGGAAAGATATAAGCATCTGAATGCAGAGTTCCAAAGAATAGCAAAAAGAGATAAGAAAGCCTTCCTCAGCAATCAATGCAAAGACATAGAGGAAAACAACAGAATGGGAAAGACTAGAGATCTAGAAAATTAGAGATACCAAGGGAACATTTCATGTAAAGATGGGCTCAATAAAGGACAGAAATGGTATGGACCTAACAGAAGCAGAATATATTAAGAAGAGGTGGCAAGAATACACAGAAGAATTGTACAAAAAAGATTTTCACGACCAAGATAATCATGATGGTGTGATTGCTGACCTAGAGCCAGACATCCTGGAATGTGAAGTCAAGTGGGCCTTAGAAAGCATCACTATGAACAAAGCTAGTGGAGGTGATGGAATTCCAGTTGAGCTATTTCAAATCCTGAAAGATGATGCTGTGAAAGTGCTGCACTCAATATGCCAGCAAATTTGGAAAAGTCAGCAGTGGCCACAGGACTGGAAATGGGCAGTTTTCATTCCAATCCCAAGGAAAGGCAATGCCAAGGAATGCTCAAACTAACGTACAATTGCACTCATCTCACATGCTAGTAAAGCAATGCTCAAATTCTCCAAGCCAGGCTTCAGCAATTCGTGAACCGTGAACTTCCTGATGTTCACTGGTTTTAGAAAAGGCAGAGGAACCAGAAATCAAATTGCCAACATCCGCTGGATCATGGAAAAAGCAAGAGAGTTCCAGAAAAACATCTATTTCTGCTTTATTGACTATGCCAAAGCCTTTGACTGTGCGGATCACAATAAACTGTGGAAAATTCTGAAAGAGATGGAATACCAGAAACATGACCTGCCTCTTGAGAAATGTGTATGCAGGTCAGGAAGCAACAGTTAGAACTGGACATGGAACAACAGACTGGTTCCAAATAGGAAAAGGAGTATGTCAAGGCTGTATATTGTCATCCTGTTTATTTAACTTATATGTAGAGTACATCATGAGAAACTCTGGACTGGAAGAAACACAAGCTGGAATCAAGATTGCCGGGAGAAATATCAACCACCTCAGATATGCAAATGACACCACCCTTATGGCAGAAAGTGAAGAGGAACTCAAAAGCCTTTGATGAAAGTGAAAGAGGGGAGTGAAAAAGTTGGCTTAAAGCTCAACATTCAGAAAACCAAGATCATGGCATCCGGTCCCATCACTTTATGGGAAATAGATGGAGAAACAGTGGAAACAGTGTCAGTCTTTATTTTTCTGGGCTCCAAAATCACTGCAGATGGTGACTGCAGCCATGAAATTAAAAGACACTTACTCCTTGGAAGGAAAGTTATGACCAACCTAGATAGCATATTCAAAAGCAGAGACATTACTTTGCCAACAAAGGTCCGTCTAATCAAGGCTATGGTTTTTCCTGTGGTCATGTGTGGATGTCAGAGTTGGACTGTGAAGAAGGCTGAGCACCGAAGAATTGATGCTTTTAAACTGTGGTGTTGGAGAAGACTCTTGAGAGTCCCTTGGGCTGCAAGGAGATCCAACCAGTCCATTCTGAAGGAGATCAGCCCTGGGATTTCTTTGGAAGGAATGATGCTAAAGCTGAAACTCCAGTAGTTTGGCCACCTCATGAGAAGAGTTGACTCATTGGAAAAGACTCTGATGCTGGGAGGGATTGGGGGCAAGAGGAGAAGGGGACGACGGAGGATGAGATGGCTGGATGGCATCACTGACTCGATGGATGTGAGTCTGGGTGAACTCTGGGAGTTGGTGATGGACAGGGAGGCCTGGCGTGCTGCGATTCATGGGGTTGCAAAGAGTTGTACTCGACCAAGCGACTGAACTGAACTGAACTGATATATATATATATATATATATATATATATATATTTATATATGTAAGTAATAGTTGACTCTTCAAAACTCATTCCTCAAATCTAAATTGCGTCTTATTTTCAAACAAAAACTATATTCTGTATTCAGCAAATACTTGAAACTTAGTTGGAATGCATGTAGTGAGAAACCAAAGTCATGGTAAACAACAAATTTCAGTGCCGAAAATTCTTTATGTGACATCAATAGCATTGGTCTCATAGTTTGTTCTTTATAGAAACATTGATTCTGGCACAGTATAAAAATTAAATTTTAGTGGCAAAACCTTTACTTTCCAATTAAAGCTTTATTTGGATGTTTATTTCTGAAATGCCCATTCCTCATTAAAATAGCAGCAAATACTTATAAGCTAAAACTATGATTTTACAAAATTAGTGATAGGAAGATTATACATAAGTTCTGTCAAGTAGAAAAAGATAATATATATTAGAAAATATTTCAGAAACATTATTTCCTTTGCAAATCGGGTACTCCCCATTTTACAAATGGTATATTTCATTATGCAAACTAGTCAATAACCAGTACAGAAATAAATAGGACCAATATATTAAGAATGTTGTTCAAGAATAAAAAAAGCATAATATTTCACCCAGATATGCATCATATGGTTGTTTTTAAGCCAGTTAAAATACACATGCATTCGCGAAATAAATAGCTTTGCCCATTACTATGTACCAGGTAGTTTTCTAGGTACTGAGCAAACAATAACAAACATAACATACAAAAAAATTACCCCCATGAAGTTTGAACAGGCTAAGTTTTCAATGACTAGCAGATATATAGTTGGAAATGTCAAGTAGGCATAGAATGTTTGGACTTGGAGATCATGAGAGAACCAGACTAAAGATTCAAAATCCAGGATTTAGAATTTATATATTCAAATCATCAAGCTACGTGAGATAGTTTAGAGACTTAGGTTAGATAATAAAAAATAATAATGTTGAACAGTCCAGGGGCACTCTCAAATTTAAGGTTGAGAATGGTGTCTAAGAATTTAGGTGAAAGAAGCATTTCAAGAAAAATAGAGTATTATACTATATGTAATAACCCTAAGTAGATAAAGTATGATTACTGCAATTTGATCATTGAAACTGCCAACACAAAATTCGCTGGTGACTTTGGAAAGAGATATTTTAGTAGAGTTTGTGGGCAAAAACCAGTGGAAGTGGCGAACATGAAGCCAACAATTCTCTTCTACTCTTACAAGAAAAATTTCTGTAAAGAGGAGATAAATGGAACAGAAGCTAGGATTAAAAACAGGGATTCTTTTAAGATGGAAGAAACAGTTTATTTCTATGACGGTAGAAATAACAAAAAATAAAATTGATAGCTGCAAAGCAGGAGAATCGATATATTAGTAGCATGTCCTTGAGAATGTATGAGGGAATTAGATTCAAGGAGAGGGTTCAGCCTTAGCTAGGAACATGGCAGTCCAGCTATTGTTTATGAATAAAGAGTAAATTGTTGTTTAGTCACTAAGTTGTGCCTAACTCCATGGGCTGCAGTAAATGCTAACAGTAAATTAATATAATGCATAATTAATTTGATTTCCCCAAAGAACTCAATAGTTTGAAACTAAAAGAATTTTGCTTCATAGTCTTCATATCTCGAGTCTATAAATACATCTGGGCACTGAAATAGTTATGAATAGATGTATTGTATATTGCATTCTACCTAATCTACCTGATCATTATGGTGATTCTATGGGGGAATAAAGCAGATAGATATACATATACATATATAATAATGATTATATTAAAATATATTTTATTTATTCATTATAACTGAAACTGAATAAGGATAAAGAGTGAATGATTTAAAATACATTTTTTTTAATTCTGTGAGATGATCTAAAAGTAAAACAGAATTCAAAGTGGCATGACAACATGATACACTGTGACATTGAAAGCTCGTACTGAACTTCCAACAAAGTGCATATTTCTTTTTGGTTATAGGTGTGAATATTTCTGGTATAGCATTTTTGTGTGTGTCTACCTACAAGATAAATACCAGTCCCTTTATTTTCTGACTCAATTGTTTAGAAGCATAGGTATGACCATAAAATTTAGAATTTTTTTATTACAGCATGATTTTTTAAGTAAATGACTAAAATGTCAATATATATGGAAAAACTATATAATTTAGAAAAACTTAAAATTTTGCAATTTCTGACTCATTAAATATTTTATTATGTTACTAATACTGAATTCTATTCAAATAGACATAAACTATCAGACGGTTTTAAAACTCTGCAATCTAATCAACAGCAATCAACTCTGTTTACATATGTATATAAGTGACAATAATACCTCAAACACTAAAAACACTAAATTCAAAATTTAAGATCGGTAAGTTACTGCTGACCCCTGCATAGAGTTTGAATTTGATCTTTTTTTTTTTTGCATCGCTGTTAAAATCCATCCAACTGTAAGCAAATATATTACTTATGCCTGCGATTCCATGTACACACACACATATATATGTATATCTACACAAACACATATGTAAAATAAATTTTAAACATAAGACTATATCCTCTATATATAGCTTATAGGATTATAATTGATTTCTTTCTGCCAGTGTGTAAAATAGGAAATATAAAACTGCATTTAAATTTTAATAAAGTGACAGTGAAATTTGCTCGGTTGTGTCCGACTCTTTGTGACCCCATGGACTATACAGTCCATGGAATTCTCCAGGCCAGAGTACTGGAGTGGGTAGCCGTTCCCTTCTCCAGGGGATCTTCCCAACCCGGGGGTAGAATTCAGGTCTTCCGGATTGCAGGTGGATTCTTTACCAGCTGAGCCATCAGGGAAGTTTTAATAAGACATTTAAATGTATTGCTATTTTTACCAAAATAAGTCTATTCATGAATAATTATGGTTATAGCCATATTTTGTCTGCATTTCTATGAGCGTTCACTTATTTCATGATATAAGCTTTGATTTTGTGGGTGCAAAGACTTAGACTGTCCCTTTGGAATTTGGATACAGATCATAAGAAAATGGGAGGAATACTAGTAGAAATCATTTAGATTATAGTCTTGCACACAGACTTAGGTAAAAGCCCCTTTCCTACCCACCTACCCCCAGCAAATGCAAGGAATAAGCAAATTATTTGAAGATATGGTTGTATTTCAAACTGGAAATAACTTAAGGACTCGAAAAAGGATAAAAGCAAGATTAAATGAAAAGCTGTGATATAGAGGAAAATAGTATTATTAATGATGAGTCTGTAAAGGTCAGAAAGAAATAGAATTTGAATTAATGACAGAAATATAGTATAAGGAAAGCCCAAGTCTGATTCCTTTGTTCTGTATTCATTCTTAATTTGCAATTCCTCTCACTAAAGAGGCAAAGATGATTTTCCTAATCCTTGACTCATAGGCAGTTTTAAGCATGTTTTCACTTGCTTTTCATGTTTAAGGTTTGTTGCCTGTTTCCACTTTCCTTCTTTGGTTTCTTGCCATTACCACTAGAAAAGAGGAACATTTTCCATGTCCCACTAGTCTCAGGAGCAGGATAAGGTCACTTAACCCAAATCACCCAACCAGCAGCCAGCTCAAAGAACTTTAACCTAAAAAACACTGATTACTTTAAATTTAATTTTTATAGATCTTTTTATGTAAAATAGGTAACAAATACAAATTTAAATGCAAATAATATTTAGTATAGTCATGATAATACTATTTAGCATATTTGCATGTAGTATGTAAAAAAAATACAGTCATGAGAAGAAATGACCATGGGAAGAAAAATACAGTCAAGGATAAAAATAACTGGTATACCTGAATTAGACAATGATAAATAGAACAGAAACAATTTTTGAGTTACAGTATAAGAATATCATCTTGAAGTTAGTAGTGAATCTAAAGATAGTGTGTGGATATATAAAATAATAAATAAAATGGTGAAGTGAAAGGATGAAGGAAGTAGTATAAGAGCCCTACATCAAATTAACCACAAGTATCATAAAAATTATATTTAATATGGAATATTCAACAACATGGCATTCCTAGCTAAATTACTGGTATTAAAGAATGAAGAAACTATTGTTCAGTCATCCAGGGAATATAATGCAAATAGCGTGAGAAGGAGGGAAATCAGACTGGCAGTACATTTCTTGAAAGTAAATTGAGTGCCAAAACCACAGAGCAATGCTTATGAAGTGCTAAAGAAAAAAATTGATTATACAGAAATGTAATATAAACCCTCCAGAATATCAGGCTTTATGTCAAGGGACAAACATAAGAAAATATGATTAAATTTAAGAACATATCACTCATAAGCACTTCTTGAAAAATACCTAGGTAAAATGGTAGGTTATAAGGCAATGCCATTAATGTAAATAAATATTATTGAACAATTGTGGGCATAGTAGAACAGAAATGTTACAAATTTTGTAGTAAAATAATATTAATATAATTAATAATATTGAAAGTGAGAAGAGGGGACTTAGTAAAATCAGGAAGAAATATGAGAGCATTAATGACCTCATCTTTTATATCATGTTTATATTTGAAACTGACAATTATTTATAAAATATAATGACTTTAATCCTAATATTATTTTTGCAAGTTTCAAATATGCAATATTTTATTATTATTCTTTATCATTATTATTACTCTTGTTTATCTTATTATTATTCTTTTTCTAGTTGGAGGACAATTTCTTTACAATGCTTCTCTAGCCTCTAGCTTCTGCCATATGACAGCATGAATCAGTCATAATCATATATATGTCCCTTCCCTCTTGAGTCTCCTGACCAATCTCCCCTTCTAGATTGTCCCTGAACACCAGGCAGGGCTCCCTGTGTTATATATAACAGCTTCCTATTTTACACATGATACTGTATATGTGTCAATGCTACTTTCTCAATCTGTCCTACCCTCTCCTTCCTCCGTAGTGTCCACAAGTTGTTCTCTATGCTTATGTCTCCATTCCTTCTCTGAAAATAAGTTCATCATTACTACTTTTATTGATTCCATATATATATATATATATGTATTAATATACAGTATTTGTTTTTCTTTTTCTGACTTACTTCACTCTGTATAACAGGCTCTAGGTTCATCCACCCCACTACATCTCAAATCCATTCCTTTTCATGACTGAGTAATATTCCATTGTACCTATGTACCACATCTTCTTTTCCATATTAAAAATAATTATTACATATTAATGCATAATATTAATACATATTAAGTACATATAAAATACTTTCATATGCCAAAGGAACCTTAGTGGGAGGTGGGCCTGATGTCCCCTTATTTTCCCAGCTGCTTGGAATTTTGCTTGCTGAGAGCTTGCAGATGAATTTGCCTGGTGAACAGTCTGTGTCTATTAATAATAATAAGAGCCCACCCTCTTTCTTCAGTGCAGGATAACCTTCACAGATGTGGGATCACAAAACATTCCCCCAGTAAACCTCCCACATGCAAACATCTTTCCCATAGCATGCCTCCTGAGGTCACTGGCCAATGAAAGTTGGTACCAGGAGTCATCCAGAAATCTGACTCTAAAATGCAATCTCACAACTGGGTAACCAATTACCTGGGAGGCAAAGTAAACCCTGCAATGTCAGTTCATGTACTCAGCTTCTGGCATCCTGTCTCAGTTCAACTGTTAAAATTTTCATGAGATAATGTATCAAAGTCTAACAATGATTAATCACCAACTAAAGGAAATACGGGGGCTTTAATGTTCAGTGGTAAAGAATCTTTCTGAAATGCAGGAGACACAAGTTTGATCTGGTCCAGGAAGATACCTTGGAGAAGGAAATGGCAACCCACTCCAATATTCTCACCTGGGAAATCCCATGGACAGAGGAGCTTGGTGGGCTACAGTCTATGGGGTTACAAAAGAGTCAGACACAGCTTAGCAACTAAACAGCAAAGGCAATAGGTTAAACCCTCATGAAAATATAATTATTTCCTGAAACTAGAGGGTAGAAACAACTGAGAATCAGTCCCATGACTTAATTATCTTGGTGGCAGAAAAGATTGACTTTTTTAACTCCAGCAAGTATTTATACCAAGGTCAGTGCCATGCTTGAGAAGGAGTAGAACCCTGAGATTTGGGATAGGGCATATGAGTCGACACATTTGGAAAATCTGAATCCCAATACTCTCCTAAACCGTCTGGATCTGCAGAAGGATCTTCTCCTTTCTGTTAGCATTTATAAACCACCTCTTCTCTCATGCTTGAAAACAATACGTGGACTTTGCTTGACATGAAAGCATTCAGCCTCCAATTAGCCTCCAGCCTCAGGGTTTGCTTTTGTCATTCCTCCTGGACAGCAGGTTATATCAAAACATAATCAAGCTTTGGGAGAGCTAACTTTTGTAAAAGAAGATGTAGCTATCAATATTAGAGGAGGAAATGGCAACCCACTCCAGTATTCTTGCCTGGAGAATTCTGTGGACAGAGGAGCCTGGTGGGGTACAGTCCATGGGGTCGCAAAGAGTCAGATACAACTGAGTGAATAAGCACACAACTATCAATATATGTCAAAGACACTGTGTGATTTATGAAACAAATGAACTTGCAAAGAGCCAAGGGACTGGAATTTATCAGCAGATGAATGGATAAGAAAGCTGGGGTACATATACACAATGGAGTATTACTCAGCCATTAAAAAGAATACATTTGAATCAGTTCTAATGAGGTGGGTCAAACTGGAACCTATTATACAGAGTGAAGTAAGTCAGAAAGAAAAACACCAATACGGTATACTGACGCATATATATGGAATTTAGAAAGATGGTAACAATAACCCTGTATATGAGACAGCAAAAGAGACACTGATGTATAGAATAGTCTTTTGGACTCTGTGGGAGAGGGTGGGATGATTTGGGAGAATGGCATTGAAATATGTATAATATCATATATGAAACGAGTCTCCAGTCCAGGTTCGATGCACGATACTGGATGCTTGGGGCTGGTGCACTGGGACGACCCAGAGGGATGGTATAGGGAGGGAGGAGGGAGGAGGGAGCAGGATGGGGAACACATGTATACCTGTGGTGGATTCATTTTGATATATGGCAAAACCAATACAATATTGTAAGGTTAAAAAATAAAATTAAATTAAAAAAATAAAGATTTTAGATCAAGAATGACAGGACACAAAGCTGAGTAATGTAGTTTACCTATATGGGAGCATTCTCCATTGATATATGATTAAAAACTCTGGCAAAGTCCTGGGAGGCAGGGCTAAACTTGAGTGGCTTTTGAAATATTGAAAAAAGTCATGCCGCACATGAAATAAAGTAGACAGGACAGGATTTAAATGAAAAATATTGAAGAAAGAGATGATAAGCCTTGGAAAACCGGGCATGTTATGATTATATATATTCAGAAAATCCACTTGCTAATTATACTCTGTGGGAAAGTACATTTACAAAAGCAAATTTGGAATGTACCAATGCAGCATCTTTGAGAAGTTCAGAAGTAGGCTGATGGCAAGAGATGCTTTGATAGTACTGAGTATCTTGTTACTATTGGGATTAAGGGGATATTACAAAACATAGAAAACAAGTAGCATTAAATATCAAAATAAAAGTGTATGCCATTATCTTTATGGGCAGCAAATTGCCCTGACATCCAGAAACAGTCTGAAATGCCCAAAACCAAGTGATAGGATAGATATGTGTGGTGCCAATAAAGTATTGCTATATTTACACAATTAAACAAAATCCATGATGAATGAGGAGGAGGCTGAGAGAAGTCAATTTAAGAAAAACTGGCAATTTGCAGTTTAATTTCTAATTGTGAACCAGTTCTCAAATCTGGATCTCATACACTAAAGGAGGGGCTGATTTTGCAAGAAAATATTAAAAGTAAAAATGTTTACCATCAAAAAAGCATTTGAATAGATGAATAGATACATACAGGTGAATTATTGTCCAACAATTACTCTATACCAAGAAAATGAACAAGGTTCCTTTTGAGGAGAAATATTATAGAATCACTTGTGAGACCTTGATTCTGTTAATATATGTCTTAGACTGGGTAGCTTATAAACAACAGAAATGTATTTATCACCATTCTGGAGACTGAAATTCTGAGATCAGGATGCTAGCATTTGTTGAGTGAACATTCTTTTCATGGCTGAGGACTTTTTGTTGTGTTCTCACATGGCAGAAAGGGCTAAAGAGCTTTCTTGGGGCCTTTTATAAGGGCATTAATCTTATTCATAGTTCTACTATTATGACATAATCACTTCTCCAAACCCCTATCTTCTAATACCATCTCAATGGACTATAGAATTTCAACAGAAGAATTTTGAGGGACACAAACATTCACACTGTAACAACGCTCCTTTGAGAGAATCAATTCCTAGGCAGGTTGATAAGAAGTCTGGGGGTCCCCAAGGAGAGAGGGGTCTGGAATTCTCAAGGAGGAAGAAAGGACAATTTTTTTTTTTTTCCTCTACATTCCTTGGGATTATATAACAATAATGTATCCTGCTTGAGGACAGTCTCTGGAAAAAACCTTCTGGCTAATCCTGTTATCTGGAAATGTAAATTATGGGAGTGGGTATCAGTTCAGTTCAGTTCAGTCACTCAGTCATATCCAACTTTTGGGACCCCATAAACTCAGCACGCCAGGCCTCCCTGTCCATCACCAACTCCCGGAGTTTACCCAAACTCATGTCTATTGAGTTGGTGCCATCCAACCATCTCATCCTCTGTCATCCCCTTTATTATAATATAATAAAATCCCAACAATAGCTCTCAGATGAAGTAAGGCTTCATCAGCCTTCTATGGGGAAACACTGGTGGTTAGAAAGTATTCTGCATGTATGTGGTGAACAAAGAAATTTTAGTGTGCACAGACTGAATTTTGAAATTTATTTACAAAAATAAATATCTGTAAAGGGCAGTTTTGAATTCCTACAGAGCATTCAGTTACTCTTACCACTTTTCTAACCAAACTTCAGGTTGAGTCTTCAATACCAAAACCATGGTCAATAAAGGCCAACTTGCTCATTCTCACCCCCAAGGTAATACAGATTATTGGCTAAAGGATAATCTGATGATCTCCCTTGTTAATCTGATGATCTCCATTAGTTGAAAATGGAGCATCTAATACAGTTTAAGTGAAGAAATCAAACTGGGAAGATTGTTGATTATTCCAGAATGAGAAAGAACCTCCTGCAACTTCTTGGAAAGCTCTCCACCAAAGTCTGCTTTTCCTCTTCTCTTTTTTAGGAGATGTGATGCTAGGTTCACCAGTAAATATTTTGATATCCAGCTGATGTGGAAAAGGACAAAATACACTCAATCTTAGAGTTGAGAGCCTGGATTATGCCAAATCTGAAGTATCTGGATTTTCAGGTTTGTGATGAAATCAATTTTGTTCTTGTTTAAGCCAGTTTGAAGTTTGTTTTTCTTCTCATTTTTCCTATTGCCAGCAGCTAAAAATATCCTAAGGTAGCTTACAGGGTTATGGGCAAAAATGTGTTAATGAATGTAAAAGAGTTAGTGCCAAACACATACTGGCCCTTGATACTGGGAACAATGTGTACTTGTGTTCCATCTCAGTCGAATCACTAATCATGATACTGGATTTTTACTTAACTCTAATTAAACTAGCTGCTGCTGCTGCTGCTAAGTCAATTCAGTCATGTCCGACTCTATGTGACCCCATAGATGGCAGCCCACCAGGCTCCCCTGTCCCTGGGATTCTCCAGGCAAGAACACTGGAGTGGGTTGCCATTTCCTTCTCCAATGCATGAAAGTGAAAAGTGAAAGTGAAGTCGTTGAGTCCTTTCCGACTTTTAGCGACACCATGGACTGCAGCCCACCAGGCTCCTCTGTCCGTGGGATTTCCCAGGCAAGAGTACTGGAGTGGGGTGCCATTAAACTAGCTACATTCATATTTAAACATCCAGGGTTATTTTATGTTCATATCACCTTCAGGTTTTATCTTTCTATTGATTATTTTTGTATCAATGCATACATAAGTATAATTCTAATATGGCTCACAGAGTTATGAGGATCAAATATTATAGTGAATTTAAAAAAGAATTTTAATAGTACCTGGCACTTCCTGAGCTCACAAGAAATTGAACATTATATAAATTAATGAATATATCCTTTGATTTTTTTCTCTCAAAGGTATTTAAAATTTTAAATTTATTTTACACAAATATTTTGATGGACATTCTGTAGTTTTGATTTCTAATTAATATATTTATAATTAGGACAATGTTGTTTAGTAATATAATTAATTTTTGTTGCAAGCTGGGAATTGCTATGTGGTTTGGAAAAGTGTCCCTTCATAAATGTTTCATTGATTTTTCAAAAATTGAGTATTTTGAAGGGTTATTAAGTTGTAATGTATTTGTTGTCTCGCTAGGCCTTCAATCAATTTTTAATACTTATTTTATATTATGGAATATGCATCCAGATTCTATAGTGTGAAATTTTCCTGATTGATACATTTGTCACTCTCATTTCAAGTGGTATGAGTTTTCTTATGTATTTTGTAATACTGACTAGTATCCTCAATTTCACTGATAATTTCAATTTGGGAACACCATTCAGCCTAATGTTAGGGCACATCCCTCCAGAATTTGAATACAGTATACATTTGGCACTCTTCAAGAATGATGAGTGAATTGGCACTTGATGATCTTGTCACAGATACCCCTACGAGTGGACTGAAATAGGAAATCAGATCCCAGGTAATGTAAGAAAACTTCCTTTTGGAGATGGTATCACCAGAAATAAGATGCTGAATGGCTCTTGTGGTATGTTAGAAAACAGTAGGAGTAGTTCATCTACCAACACCAGGGAAAGTGAGTTAAAAGGAAGTTTCCTCAGATAAATGAACTTCTCCTCTATTTCTTCATTAAATTGCCATTTTATGATAAAAATATGTGATTGGGTAAATATCTGATTTCAATTATCTTGGGTATATACTTCAGAGTAGAAATACTGGGTCATACAGTAACACAAAACTTACTGATGAATTACCAAACTGTTTACTAAAGTGACTGCATAAATTTACATTTTCACCAGTAGTTTATGAGTATTCAGATACCTATATCATTTTAATTTTTTATTTCTTTTTATTTTTGAGATACAAGAGTTCTTTGTGTAGTCTGTATACAATTCCATTCTCAGACATAGGACTTACAAATACTTTCTCCCATTCTGTGGTTTGCCCTTTAACTTTTTTTAATGATATCCTTTAAAACATAAAATAATTTCATTCTGATGAAGCCTAACTGGTCTATTGTGTGTGTGTGTGTGTGTGTGTACACACGTATATCACTTGTGCTTTTGATGTCCTATCTCATAAAGCATCATGAAACCTAAGATCATGGAAATATATCTGTATGTTTTATTCTACAAGATTTAAAGTTTTAACTCTAAAAATTTTATTCCCTTTTAAGATAATTTTAGCATATGGTGTTAGGCGGAATCAATTTCATTATTTTCATAGTGGAAATGAAGTTGTTCCTGAGCACTTTTTGAAAAGATCGTGCTTCCCTAATGAGTTGTCTTGACATCTTTGATATAATCAATCAATCATAAATGTAAAGATTTGTTTTTGAACTCTCAGCTCTATTCCACTGATTTATGTATGTCTATTGATATGCCAATACTACACTTTTTCTGATTGCTATAACTTTGTAATATATTTTGAAATAACATGTATGAGTCATTCAACTTTGTGTTTTTGTTTTTTCAAACTGCTTCAATATTCTAGGTGCCTTGCATTTAAGTTAAATTTTACGGTTAGTTTACTAATTTATGCAAAATCAGCTGCTGAGTTTTTAAAAGGAATTGTGTTGCTTCTGTAAATTTATTTGTAGAATATTGCAAATATAGTAATACTAAGTCTTTTGATCCACTAACACGAGTTCTATTTATTTAGATTTGTAATTTCTTACAAAAATGATTCCAACTTTTTGATGCATAATAAGTCTTATATAGCTAGTTAAATTTATTCTTAGCATTTTAAAATGATTGACCTTATTATAAATGGAACTGTTTTCTTTGTTTTCAAAATGTTTATTACCAATAGATAGAAAAAATATGATATTTATATATTAACATTGTGACCAACTGTGGTGAACTTGTTCACTAATTCTGAAAGTTTTCCAGTGAATTCGTTCCAATTTTCTACATACATGATTATGTCATCTAAAATTAGAGATAGATTTACTTCTTCCTTTGTAATTAGAAGGCTCTTATTCCTCTATCTTTCCCAGCTGCTCTAGCTAGTACCTTAGGTACAATGTTGAATAGAAATGTCAAGAGTAGATGACTCTTTGCTTGTTCCTGATATCGAGGGGAACATTTTCAGTTTATCACCATTAAGTAGATGTTGACTGTGGATTTTGAAGGATACCTTTTAGCCAGTTAATGAAAATCCCTTATATTCCTAGTTTGTTAAATTATTTTTCATAATAATTTGTTTGATATTGTCAAATGTTTTTGAATGCATTGAAATGATCACGTGTTTGCATTTATTCTATTAATTGACTGATTTTCATATGTTAAATTAACTTTTAATTCCTAGAAGAGATACAAATTGGTCATGAGATATAATTGTTTTTATATGTTTCTGGAATTGCTTTGCTGGTAGTTTGTTAAGAACTTACTTTTTCACCTGTTCATTGGTGGCACTTTTTCTGTAGTTTTCTTTTCTTGTCATTGTCTGGTTCTGGTATTCAGATAATCCTGGCTCATAGGATGAGTCAGAAAATACACTCTCCTGTTATATTATTGGGAAAATTTTATAAAGTATTGGCAGTATTTCTAAGTAATCTTGTAGAAATTACCATTGAAACAATATAACCCTGGACTCTTCTTTCAGAAAGTTTTAAAATTATTCTTTCATCTTCTTTACTAGTTACAAGTCTATCCAAATGGTATATTACTTCTTGAGTCAGTTTCAGGAGTTTTTGTCTTTCTAGGAATTTGTTCATTAAATCTGGATTTTCTCATTTATTGCTGTAAAATTATTCTTTTCCATTGTAAAATTAGAATTAGATCACTTTGAAAATCAGATTCCCCTCAGGGCTTGTTTTTGCCATTTGTTATTATTTTTGTTGTTATTATTGTTGCTGCTGTTGCTCTTTGCTTATTTAGTGACTTTTCAGGACTAATTCTATAAAGTCTGTTTTCTTTGTCATGTGTAGCTAGTAACCTCTAACTCACCTAATGATTGGTCACAGGTTTCTTTGAACCCTTGGAATCAGTAAGTATTCCACCTTTTGCCAAGAAACTCTGGGTGTGTGCTGGGGCACATAGAGCATAGCAAAAGTTTTCCAAGCTTTACATAAAAGCTGGGAAGCAATATAAAATTTTCTAAAAGAAAAATAACTACTTCATTTTATAGCTCTACCAGATACCCTAAACATGCATATACACAAAAATGCATTTACAATAGGCTTCTTTTAAAACAATAAATACTCATGAACCATTTTCAATGTCAGATTACCAAAGTAGGACATATGTTAATAATACTTTGCTAGGTATGATGGTTTCTAATAATAACTGTGACTTAAGTGTGGTATGAAATGAAGAAGCTGCTTGTTTTTCTATTAATAGTATGTTATTTTCTTGATGTTTTGAAAAATAATTTATATATTGCATTTAAAAATATAATGTTCTAATAAGAAAGCAAATATATAAGTGTTAAAATTAGTAGAAAGTAATATTTATGGATGAATTGGCAGTATCTGTCTCTTTTGTCTGTAAACTATTTTCTGATAATATTGTATTTATTTTTTGTATCTTCTTATAATGAATATGTCTATGCATATAATTTATATTCTATGATGGCATTTTCACTGAAAATATAATTTTGAATTGTGTGGTACAGAAAACTAAATATTGGATAAGTCAGGTTAAATGATTAAATTTACATAAATTCATGCATATAGTTACTATTTAAACAACCCTAAATCAGTCAGTTGAAAACAAAATTTGCATCAAATATACTCAGTTTTTATCTCTGTATAAGACAGAAATCATCTGGGATACTGATATAGCATGGATAAACATTCACATTTTCAGTTCTCATCCAGATGCTTCAGTAAATACACAACCTATGTTTGTTTGGCAAGTTATAGTTATAGAAATAGTGTTTGTTATAGTCTGCTGAATAAATTTACCCACCTTTTGTCTGCTTACATGGTATTTCAGAATGTGTAAAATCCTTTAAAATTGTTTTAAAGAAAGCTATGAACCAGCCAAACTTAAATTCACATCCTGAATAGCATATACCATATTTGATGGTTGTCAATTCCTACTGGTAGAAATTAACACTCTAAAGTTGCAGTTTTATTGCAGATTCCCCATTTGCAGTTAATTTTCAGCATGACAAACTGAGACATAACTAGTCAGATCCCACTGGGTTCATTATTCATTTTGTTCAGCAGCCCTGCAAGACTGATCTGAACATAAAGATTACACTGGCTTTAAATAGAATTCCACAGAAAGTAAAACAAAGTGAAAGAAAAGATCCTTGCATATCCTATGTGTGGTGCTCAAAGGAAAAAAAAAAAATATTGTACCAAATTATTGTTTCTATTGCAATATCTTAAGTGCATATTTTCCCAGGCTTAAATTAACAACTGAATTACTAAATTTTAAATTGCACCTATTTTATGCAGTTTAACTTTCAGTTTGGGGGGGCAAGGTTATGAATTTATACAAATAAATTAAAGAACTTTATTTTTTAAAAACCATTATTATGGAATAATTTTAGAATACTAGAAAAGGCTTTAAAAATAAACTTATCTGATCTTGACATTTAGAAGAAAAGTTTGATACTCTTATTTTTAACTTTTTTGATGGCAACATTTTCACTAGACATTTCGTTTATGACCCCTCTGAAACAAGACATTTTATATCATAGTTCTATGAATAATACTGTGTTCATTTTATATAACCTAAACAATTGGCTAATCCATAATGCATTTTAATTTTTTGCCTATTTGCAAAAAAGAGAACATTTCCCATTTGATTCCCTATTATTTATCTGATATTTTCCATTAGGAAAACAAAATCATTTCAATATTGAGGTTGAACTAATACAAATGCAAATTAGACGTGAAAATCTATTTCAAGGATTTCCAAGTAAAAATAAGAAATAATATTTTTATACTGGTTTAGAAAAATGATTATTGTAGCTGAATTTTCTATCTTTAGTAGTAAATTATATGAAGGGAAGATGATATGTACATAAAACTTAGGTAAATAAGCCAAAATAACACAAAATCACTCCCTTTCCCTCAACTGTCCTATTGCAGTTCTTATAATAACTTTTCAATTCATGCTACCATTTTTGGATTGTTTTTCATAGATGTCCACTATTGTACATTATTTTTCACTTTTTTCTCTATAATGTGTATACATAAAACTATACTATGACAACGTGCAATGAAAGTTGAGTATTTTAACACATAATGTAGACTGATGGATTTCTGCAGAACCAGAAAGGAAGTAGATGCTTATTGATATTTTAGATAAGTCACATTATACCTCGAAATGTAAAAAATGCTTCCTCATTCATAGACTCACTCTGTTTTAGTAAATAAGCTTGAAGTGCCAAAATAGGATACCAAAAACTGATGACTTAGACAACAGAATCTTATTTTCTCACAACTGTGGAGGCTGGAAATTCATGATGGAAATAATGGCAGTTGCTGGTGAGGGATCTCAGTAGCTTAGGTAGATATCTACCCTTGTGTTCTCACATGTCATTTTCCTGTATATGTTTGTGTGTGTGCATGTGTGTGTGTGCCCTTGGTGCCTCTTCCTTTTCTTGAAAGGACATCTGTCCTATTAGATTATGTAGATTATGGCTTCTCACTTATGACCTCATTTAACCTTGCATGCATGATCAGTTGCTCAGTCATGTCCAATGTTTTGTGACCCCTCACAGTAGCCTTCCAGGCTCCTCTGTCTATGAAATTTTTCAGGCAAGAATACTGGAGTGTGTTGCCAGTTTCCTGCTCCAGGGACTCCCCTAGTAGTTCAGTGGTAAAGAACCCACCTGTGGTGCATGATACTTGGATTAAATCCCTGGGTTGGGAATATCCCCTGGAGAAGGAAATGGCAACCCATTCCAGTATTCTGGCCTGGGAAACCCCATGGACAAGGAAACCTGGCAGGCTAGGGTCCATGGGGTCTCAAGAGAGTTGGACACAACTTAGTGACTAAACAAGAAGAAAATACTCTACATGGATGATGTAGTATGGAGTGGATCCCTTAAAATGATGATAGGTAACAGGCATGTTAAACAATACAACTATTTACAAATCAGTGTGAATTGATCTATCAACTTTTATTAATAATAAATAAAAGATTGTGACTAACTAAAAAAGAAATGGATGTGTACTAAAGACACTGATACCTCAGAAGAAGAAAGTGTCAAACAATGAGAGAACTATCGAAAATGAAGCTAGGGCGCTGGAATGAAGACAAAAAGTCACAGTCGTGCCTAAGTCTAGAGTCAAATCTATGATAATACATTCACTAAAATGTTATTTATGCTAAATCTACCATAGGTTGCATTGTCTCTAAAAAAATTAAAAAGGTAGTTAACTGTAATTTTCAAAAGTTCTAAAATAAAAGTTGGAGATGAAAAAGGCCTTAAAAACAGAGAAATATTATGCCAGTACTTTGCCATCAGCCAGATTATTTAGACCATAGCATTAGGTAATGTTAATAGGAAAGAAACACTGTTTTACAGAAATGAAGTGATTAACAGATTATGAAAAATTAAGTATTCCAAGTAATATCTTCATGAATAAAATAGTATTTAGAATAAATATATACTGGTCCATGCTCAGTTGCTCCAGTCGTGTCCTATTCTTTGCGACCCTATGGACTGTAGCCCGACATGGGATTCTCAAGGCAAGAATACCAGAGTATTTAAATATATATTTACTTACTTGTAATCCAAGTCTATGCCCCAACCAGTAATACTTAAGAAGCTGAAGTCGAACGGTTCTATGAAGACCTACAAGACCTTTTAGAACTAACATCCAAAAAAGATATCCTTTTCATTATAGGGGACTGGAATGCAAAAGTAGGAAGTCAAGAAACACCTGGAGTAACAGGCAAATTTGGCCTTGGAATACGGAATGAAGCAGGGCAAAGACTAAGAGAGTTTTGCCAAGAAAATGCACTGGTCATAGCAAACACCCTCTTCCAACAACACAAGAGAAGACTCTACACATGGACCTCATCAGATGGTCAACACCAAAATTAGATTGATTATATTCTTTGCAGCCAAAGATGGAGAAGCTCTATATAGTCAACAAAAACAAGACCAGGAGGTGACTGTGGCTCAGATCATGAACTCCTTATTGCCAAATTCAGACTTAAATTGAAGAAAGGGAAAACCACTAGACCATTCAGGTATAACCTAAATCAAATCCCATATGATTATACACTGGAAGTGAGAAATAGATTTAAGGGACTAGATCTGATAGGTAGAGTGCCTGATGAACTATGGATGGAGGTTCGTGACATTGTACAGGAGACCATCCCCATGGAAAAGAAATGCAAAAAAGCAAAATGGCTGTCTAAGGAGGCCTTACAAATAGCTGTGAAAATAAGAGAAGCGAAAAGCAAAGGAGAAAAGGAAAGATATAAGCATCTGAATGCAGAGTTTCAAACAATAGCAAGGAGAGATAAGAAAGCCTTCCTCAGCTATCAATGCAAAGAAATAGAGAAAATAATATAATGGGAAAGATTAGAGATCTCCTCAAGAAAATAAGAGCTACAAAGGGAACATTTCATGCAAAGATGGGCTCGATAAAAGACAGAAATGGTATGCACCTAACAGAAGCAGTAGATATTAAGAAGAGGTGGCAGGAATACACAGAAGAACTGTACAAAAAAGATCTTCACGACCAAGATAATCACGATAGTGTGATCACTCACCTAGAGCCAGACATCCCGGAATGTGAAGTCCAGTGGGCCTTAGAAAGCATCACTATGAACAAAGCTAGTGGAGGTGATGGAATTCCAATTGAGCTATTTCAAATCCTGAAAGATGATGCTGTGAAAGTGCTGCACTATATATGCCAGCACATTTGGAAAACTCAGCAGTGGCCACGGGACTGGAAAAGGTCAGTTTTCATTCCAATCCAAAAGAAAGGCAATGCCAAAGAATGCTCAACCTACCGCACAATTGCACTCACCTCACATGCTAGTAAAGCAATGCTCAAAATTCTCCAAGCCAGGCTTTAGCAGTACCTGAACTGTGAACTTCCACATGTTCAAGCTGGTTTTAGAAAAGGCAGAGGAACCAGAGATCAAATTGCCAACATCCGCTGGATCATGGAAAAAGCAAGAGAGTTCCAGAAAAATATCTATTTCTGTTATATTGACTATGCCAAAGCCTTTGACTGTGTGGATCACAATAAACTGTGGAAAATTCTTCAAGAGATGGGAATAACACACCAGTTGACCTGCCTCTTGAGAAACCTATATGCAGGTCAGGAAGCAACAGTTAGAACTGGACATGGAAAACAGACTTGTTCCAAATAGGAAAAGGAGTACATCAAGGCTGTATATGGTCACCCTGCTTATTTAACTTATATGCAGAGTACATCATGAGAAACGCTGGGCTGGAAGAAGCACAGCTGGAATCAAGATTTCTGGGAGAAATATCAATAACCTCAGATATGCAGATGACACCATTCTTATGGCAGAAAGTGAAGAGGAACTCAAAAGCCTCTTGATGAAAGTGAAAGTGGAGAGTGAAAAAGTTGGCTTAAAGCTCAACATTCAGAAAATGAAGATCATGGCATTGGTCCCATCACTTCATGGGAAATAGATGGGGAAACAGTGGAAACAGTGTCAGACTTTATTTTTTTGGGCTCCAAAATCACTGCAGATGGTGACTGCAGCCATGAAATTAAAAGACACTTACTCCTTGGAAGGGAAGTTATGACCAACCTAGATAGCATATTCAAAAACAGAGACATTACTTTGCCAACAAAGATCTGTCTAGTCAAGGCTATGGTTTTTCCTGTGGTCATGTATGGATGTGAGAGTTGGACTGTGAAGAAGGCTGAGCGCCAAAGAATTGATGCTTTTGAACTGTGGTTTTGTAGAAGACTCTTGAGAGTCCCTTGGACTGCAAGGAGATCCAACCAGTCCATTCTGAAGGAGATCAGCCCTGGGATTTCTTTGGAAGGAATGATGTTAAAGCTGAAACTCCAGTACTTCGGCCACCTCATGCAAAGAGTTGATTCATTGGAAAAGACTCTGATGCTGGGAGGGATTGGGGCAGGAGGAGAAGGGGATGACAGAGGATGAGATGGCTGGATGGCATCACCGACTCAATGGATGTGAGCCTGAGTGAACTCTGGGAGTTGGTGATGGACAGGGAGGCCTGGCGTGCTGCAATTCATGGGGTCTCTAAGAGTCAGACACAGCTGAGCAACTGAACTGTACTGAACTGACTTGTACTTTGCATTGTGTTTATTCATAAGGGAAACATTGAGTCCTGTTGTTAAACAAACAAAACAAAATCCTTAAATTAAGGTGTTTGGACTCTTTCCTATTAAACTGTTCAAAGAACCCCACAACATATTACATTTCAAACATGACTTGCTATTCAATTACTTAATGAGGAGATTAATTTAGTGGTTTATCATGTTGTCAGAAATGTGAGCAAGATAAATTAGTTTAGTGGTTGTTTTAAGTCACTGTGTTGTATAGTTGTTTGTTGTATGTCAATACGTAACCAAAAGAGTGGAATAATCATTTTTCATATCTATTTACTATTTTTTCTTCTATCAAAGTGATTGTGAAATTAATTTAATGAATCATATAATATTATACTTTCCAATGCTATTTGACAGTTATATTTACAGTGAAAAAATGTTGAAATAAATAAACCCAGAATTTTTTCCTTAATGTCTCATATTTATGTCTGTATTTATTATAATGTCTTACTACCACTGACATACCTCTCCATCTTCAATCTTTTATTTTAATGAGTAGGAAAAAATTTTTAAGTAATACACATATATACAAAGGAGCACTGGTTGGGGGATTCTCTGAAACATGTGGTCTTTGGAAGACCCAGGGTGAACATGAGGTGGAGGCAGATTTTGTGGAAAACATGTAGAAAATACAGTGATTTTAAGTAGAGAAAAAAAGAAACATTTGTTTGGATGTGTGGCTTGGATGATTACCCAGAAAGGAGGAAGTGAAAATATCCCATACTGCTCCTACAGTATTGCACTGGAGGTGGTGGAAGTGCTAAAGGGCTCGCATTAGCCATGAAACAGAGTGTTTTTCTGGACATTAATAAAGACCTTTATAATGAAGACAATGGAAGTCTAAACTGAAAAAGTTTTACAGAGAAGTCTTACTGAGGAGTAAAGTGAATGAGACCATGATTCCAAATGAGGTGAATTTGTTTGGCATATTGAAAGTATTCAGACTCAGTAGGCAGAAGAACCTCGTAATATACAATTTGTGTTTTATATGATCTCTTGGAATATTAAAATGACTTTGTACTAGCACACCTTGTTTTTTGGTTTGCATGTCCATTGAAAGGCTGGGAATTTAATGTTGTACAAAGTAGGTGAAGTAAAAAGTAACAGGAAAAGTAAAACATTTTATTTTAATAGCAAGTGATACTTTTCAAGGAATTTTATGTAAAGGTTAATTTTATCACCCACATTTCATATAGAGGAAATTGACACTTAGAGATATCAAATTATTTGAATGCTGTGACTTTTTGTTTATTGTTCTTTGTTTACCTTATGGGAGAATATCAGATTTATTCATTCAATAATTGTTTAATAAGGTTTTACTTAAAAGTTTAAGTAAAAACTATTTATTTGAATAGTTTATCTTTATTTTACTTCTTTAAAAATTTACTTGATATTTCCTCCTATTAAATAATTAGCAAACTAATTTTTTTAATAGATGAAAAATCCAGCAAATTCTCTTTGACATTTTGTCTTAATCTTGGCCTCTGCTATATAGGTTATTTTACCTTGTTCTAAGCACGTTAAATTTCTCTTTAAACACTTAAACATGATAATTTAAATGACTGCTCTTTGAAATTTCCCAATATTTAGTTAGCTACTCAAAGACTTGTCATATACTTTCTAAATGTTAGACAAATAATAGTGTCCTTTACACAAATAATATAAATTTTTACATCTGATCTGGTAATATGAAAAAAGGAAATGTTGTAATAGAGATGGGTTTATATCATAAACACAAGCACTTCACAGTTCAAACTATTAATTTTGTTACTTTAATAACTAATGCATCATTATTATTCTCACTATACTTCTAAAAATGACGATGGAAGATATAATTACCAGTACCATGAAACTGATGCAGTGGCTTCTGAGATTATGTGAGGAAGAAATATTGAAGATTTTCCCTTCTCTATGGAATGATGAAATTCAATTATCTCTATTATCCAACTACAAATTGCGTAAGAACATGCTCTATCACTAGGTCATATTATCTTGTTAACATTATTAGAATTCTGTCTCATGCCTTCTCTTCTAAATTCCTCATCCTCTTATTTAAAAATATTTATGATAATAAAATGGAGAACAAATAAAACTCATGATAGCATATCAAGTTGTTTTACTCTGATATAAATCTACCATGTTTCCTCTACGCCAAATGAAACTAGGTCAAGTTTGGATATGTGATATATGTTAGCCTTAGAAATTAAGATAATCAACTAAGAAAATCAGGTCAGTGTGCATTCCTAAGCAGGATTGACAGAAGCTAAAATAGTTGTAAAGATCAAGAGATTATAGATTTAGACTTTAGCTTTTCTATGAAAATAGATGCATAGATTGCAACTCCAGTTTCTCTATGATTTAGATGTAATTTTCACTGCAAAAATCAGTTTGTCAACATTTTTCTTTTAACGTAAGTTGAGGAAGAAATCTAGCTCTCCAACTTTATGTGCTAGATAAGATTAAATAATATATAGAAAACACACTGCTTGTTTGCTAACTGGCAACAAGGAAGATCTCATTGAACCAAGAAAGTAATTTACCTACAAAAAAGAAAAAAAAGGAAAGATTTTATTTGTAAGAAAATATTATTTAGCATATTTTCAATATTAAAGAATATGTTTTATTATAGGAAATTTTAATACATTTTTTCAAGCTACTGAAACACTGCATAAAAGAAACCAACTTTATTCAGATGTTATAAGTGTTAATCCTTATCCTCGTCTAATACTTTAAGCAAGGAAAGCTAATCTGGATTTATGTCCTCTGAATAATGTCCTATATTCAAATATGATGTAATCTCTTATTTCTTCCACTTGAAATTTCTATTTTCTTTTTCATTTGCATGCAGCTGTCTCCTATTGTCTTTATATAAATTCCATTATCTGCATCCAAGTAACCAGAAAATCAGGGAAAGAGGTTAAAATCTAACAGAAGAGCAAATGAAATCATAGTGGTTTCATCACAGACCATTCATCAGAAAGTCCCTCCTATTGAATTTTTACAGCTTTATTATTTCTGAATTTTATCTAAGAGGTTATGCAAGCATAATGAACCAAATGCTTTCTTCTTTTCATGTAACAAATAGAAATTTAAAAACACAGTTCAGTTCAGTTCAGTTGCTCAGTTGTGACTGACTCTGCAACTCCATGGACTGCAGCATGCTGGGCCTCCCTGTCCATAAACAACTCCCAGAGTTTACTCAAAACTCATGTCCATTGAGTTGGTGATACCATCCAACCATCTCATCCTCTGTCATCCCCTTCTCCAGCCTTCAATCTTTCCCATCATCAGGGTTTTTTCCAATGAGTCAGTTCTTCACATCGGTGGCCAAAGTATTAGAGTTTGAGCTTTAGCATCAGTCCTTTCAATGAGTATTCAGGACTGATTTCCTTTAGGATGGACTAGTTGGATCTCCTTGCAGTCCAAGGAGCTCTCAAGAATCTTCTCCAACACCACAGTTCAAAAGCACCAATTCTTCAGTGCTCAGCTTTCTTTATAGTACAACTCTCACATCCATACATGACTACTGGAAAAACCATAGCTTTGACTAGATACATCTTTGTTGACAAAGTAATATCTCTGATATTTAATACCAGTCTTGTTTTTGCTGACTGTATAGAGCTTCTCCATCTTTGACTGCAAAGAGTATAATCAATCTGATTTCAGTGTTGGCCATCTGGTGATGTCCATGTATAGAGTCTTCCCTTGTTTTGTTGGAAACTCCGGGAGTTGGTGATGGACAGAGAGGCCTGGTATACTGTGGGTCATAGGGTCGCAAAGAGTCAGACATTACTGAGTGACTGAACTGAACTGAAGGTTTGTCATAACTTTTCTTCAAAGGAGTAAGCATCTTTTAATTTCGTGGCTGCAGTCACCATCTGCAGTGATTTTGGAGCTCAAAAAAATAAAGTCTGTCACTCTTTCCACTGTTTCCCCATCTATTTGCCTTGAAGTGATGGGACCAGATGCCATGATCTTAGTTTTCTGAATGTTGAGTTTTAAGCCAACTTTTTTACTCTCCTCTTTCAATTTCATCAAGAGGCTCTATAGTTCTTCTTCACTCTCTGACATAAGGGTGGTGTCATCTGCATATCTGAAGTTATTGATATTTCTCCCAGCAATCTTGATTCTAGCTTGTGCTTCCTCCAGCCCAGCGTTTCTCATGATGTACTCTGCATATAAGTTAAATAAGTAGGGTGACAGTCTACAGCCTTGACATACTCCTTTCCTGATTTGGAACCGGTTTGATGTTCCATGTCCAGTTCTAACTGTTGCTTCCTGACCTGCATGTAGGTATCTCAAGAAGCAGGTCAGGTGGTCTGATATTCCCATCTCTTTAAGAATTTTCCACAGTTTGTTATGGTCCACACAGTCAAAGGCTTTGGCATAGTCAATAAAGCAGAAGTAGATGTTTTTCTGGAACTCTCTTGCTTTTCAGTGATCCAACAGATATTGGCAACTTGATCTCTGATTCTTCTGTCTTTCCTAAATCCAGCTTGAACATCTGGAAGTTCACAGTTAACGTTCTGTTGAAGCCTGGCTTGGAGAATTTTGAGCACTACTTTACTTGCCTATGAGATGAGTGCAATTGTACAGAAGTTTAAACTTTCTTTGGCATTACCTTTCTTTGGGATTGGAATGAAAACTGACCTCTTCCAGTCCTGTGGCCACTGCTTAGTTTTCCAAATTTGCTGCCATACTGAGTATAGCACTTTCACAGCATCATCTTTTAGGATTTGAAATAGCTCAACTGGAATTCCATCACCTCCACTTGCTTTGATTGTAGTGATGATTCCTAAGGCCCACTTGACTTTGCATTCCAGGATGTATGGCTCTAAGTTGGTGATCACACTATCGTGATTATCTGGGTCATGAAGATCTTTTTTTGTGCAGTTCTTCTGTGTATTCTTGGCACCTCTTCTTAATATCTTCTGCTTCTGTTAGGTCCATACCATTTCTGTCCTTTATTGATCCCATCTTTGCATGAAATGTTCCCTTTGTATCTCTAATTTTCTTGAAGAGATCTCTAGACTTTCCCATTCTATTGTTTTCCTCTATTTCTTTGCATTGAAAGCTGAGGAAGGCTTTCTTATTTCTCCTTGCTATTCTTTGGAACTCTGCATTCAAATCGGTTCATATTTCCTTTTCTACTTTTCTATGAACCTTAGTCCATAATTCTTCAGGCACTCTATCAGATCTAATCCCTTGAATCTATTTGTCACTTCCACTGTATAATCATAAGGGATTTGATAAAATCATCTTAAATAATATTAATCAGTACCATGTTTTTAGTCAGTATTTTGCATAAATTCTGAGTTATGCATTTTCATGTTGTTCAGTTGCTAAGTTGTGTCTGACTCTTTGCAACCCTATGAACTGCAGCAAGCCAGGCTTCCCTGTCCTTCAGTACCTACCAGTTTGCTCAAATTCATGTCCATTCAATCGGTGATGCCATCCAACCATCCCATCCTCTGTTCACCCCTTCTCCTCCAGCCCTCAATCTTTCCACCATCAGGGTATTTCCAGTGAGTTGGCTCTTTGCATCAAGTGGCCAAAGTATTAAATCTTCAGCTTTAGCAGCAGTCCTTCCAATGAATATTCTGGGTTGATTTCTTTCAAGATTGACTGTTTTGATCTCCTTGCTGTCCAAGGGACTCTCAAGAGTCTTCTCCAGCACTTTCATAGGGTTTAGCTATTTAGCTATTGGTGGTAAGAAGGGATAACTTTTTGAGGCATTATTATTAATATTAATTTGGTTTAATTTGAATACAGCTGTAGAAACATCACAATATGATATCTTACTGCTTTTCATTAAAATTTCACATATTTTCTGACCCTCATTTAATGCCAGATGTGGGAATATTTTCTGTGTTCTTCTAAACACTATGCAATTCTGTCATCAAGGTTTCTTCATTTGAAAATTTTTGAACTTATAATTCCAAATCACTCTTTTTTTTTTCTCATCTTCCTATAACCCCTTGTATAGAGTATAACAAATTTAGAATATGTCAAATGTGAGTATAAGATATGCCTAAATGCATATGATTGAAGTAATAATGTTAAATAATTATTCACATATGCTACTGGTACCGCGGGAGAAGGCAATGGCACCCCACTCCAGTACTGTTGCTTGGAAAATCCCATGAATGGAGGAGCCTGTTAGGCTGCAATCCATGGGGTCGCTAAGAGTCGGACACGACTGAGCGACTTCACTTTCACTTTTCACTTGCATGCATTGGAGAAGGAAATGACAATCCACTCCGGTGTTCTTGCCTGGAGAATTCCAGGGACGGGGGAGCCTGGTGGGCTGCCGTCTATGGGGTCGCACAGAGTCGGACACGACTGAAGTGACTTAGCATAGCATAGCACTGGTACCTTAAGCATATTTTCCTGTTAATACTTTTTTATCAACTAAAATGTGTAATTTTTTTCATATTTTCTGAAAATATACATTGGCTTACACATTATGTATGTGTGTGTGTGTGAATCACTCACTCATGTCTGACTCTTTGCCACTGCATGGACTGTAGCCTGCCGAGCTCCTCTGTCCATGGAATTATCCAAGAAAGAATACTGGAGTAGGTAACCATTCCCTCCTTTGGGAGATCTTTCTATCTTCCTGACTCAGGGATCCAACCTGGGTCTCCTGCTTTCTTCTTTTAATTATAACTTTATAATTTTAATATATTACTATAACTTTTATAATTATAATTTTAATTTCTTCTTATAATTTTAAATTTGCATACAGATTCTTTCCAGTTGTTTTTTTTTTATTATTATTCTGAAGTCTTGGTAGATACAATAAGGATTTTGTTAATATCAGAAGGCTAATAATACTACTTTATGATCAACAAGCCTATGCTATTTTTCAAAAGATTCCATAGAAAGGTTGCTGTCTGGGTCACAAACTGCATTGGCCTATTTCAAAATAGCACTATTAATTTATATAAAGTCAAAGAGATCTGTGTTCTGTGTAGTTAACTATGAATTTTTGCTTCATGTGTGGTTAACTATGAATTTTTGCTTCATTCCTTTTCAGTGAATATATATTTATTTTAAACATTCTGTATATCCTGATTTTCTGGGTATAGAAAAGGAAAATTATCTTTGAAAATTATATAATCTCAATTTCTTTCTTGTAAGAATTTTCATCTAGTACTCATGCAATCAAAAAATATTTTCATGCTTATACCACATAATTATTGTAATCTACTCTTTTCAGGGTGGTAGAAAGGATTAAATGTCATGGTCTAGGAGCTTCTTGTTTATTTGGAGAAACTTATAATAAGACCTTAAGTGTTAGAAGAGACTAGTGAAGCTAAATAAGGGACAGAGTTAAAATAAAACGAAACAAAATTGTCTCCAGTAAATTGCTTCACTCAACATATATTAAACCTATGAAGTATTAAATCATCAAAGTGCATATATTAAATTTGTCCAATTTTTGTTATGTCACGTATACCTTCACAAAGCTAAAATATAAAAATAAACTAGCATAAAAAAAATCTACATTGCAAATAAAAGAGATTCAAATAATTTCTCTGAATGCAATTATATACATGGATGGCTTATTGTCAATGTTTTTAAAATGAAAGTTTCTATGAATTATTAATTTATACTTAAATATATGAATCTTTAAAGTGAAAATTTTCATAATGCCGTTTTTCTAAAATTTCAAAGCGTGCGAGGAACTTTCATCTTCAAGTGCAACAAAAAGTCAGTTTTGGTTGTACAGTGTGTTCTTTATAAATATGAAATTAATCTTTGTCATGTATACTCTCAATAACACATTACATTGCATTGCACTACTTATATTTTATATTTATTTTCTTTTAAGTCAGCATGTTGACTCCATGAATATAAATTCCTAAAATTTCAAGTAAAATATCTATGTAGTTTTTACTTTTAATGCTTCTGTGTTTAAAAATTCTTCATTTTCTATAATGTACAATCTCTTAGATTCAGAATATTTTAGCACACATAGCACAGAACTATGTTGAAACTACTTTAGGCTGTATTTTCCCTCAGTTGACTACATATCATCATTTATTTAGATCAGTTTTTCTGAGACTAGAAAATTATTCTCCTGTTTATGATTATTCGTAAGTTAACGACTTCCGCTTGCTTTATCTTAGTTAATTTTGAAAATTTCTTAATGCCACTCTGAAATTTTGTCTGCCATTTCCACTCTATTGAAATAATAATTTGTACCCTTTTAAACCCCAGGCCTGTGTAGAAATGACAAGTTGTATTTTTAGGGAATGCCCTGTGAAAACTAATAAAAAGGAAACCTCAACAATTAGGACTTGTGAAGACCTGTAGAGGGAGCTCTTATGCCCTACCACACATGGTCAATTACTGGAACAGGAAAATGTCAAGTTCCTCAACAGGAAGACATCAGTTACTGACCCCAACAGAAAGAGATGTACCTCCTACTATGAAACAGGAAGCACAACTACCATCCCTCCCCCGCAGGAGGAAAGACTTCCTTTTTGCCCAGTAACAAGCCAGGCCAATGTAAAACATCATCACTCAGCTACAGAAAATCCACTGTTACCTGAACTTTTACTTTCTTCCAATAAATGTTCATTTTCTCTTTCATGATGACTTTTTTCCCTGTCCTGACTTCCTTACTGTAAAAGCCTTCCATGTTGTGTAACACACACACACACTCATAAACACACAATGAGTTTAGACAAAATAAATTTGAACTGTCCAAAACAGAGATAAGTTAAAAGTGGCAAACTCAATGATAGAAATTTTTAAATGTGTCATTAAGTAATACAAAATTGTAAGTTCACACATTTTACAACCTCCCATTACAACATATTAATCTGCTAATACATTTGGATTTTTTGTTAATATTACACCTATGTTTACCTAAACACATGTTATAAAAATATAGGTTGTACATCTAACTGAAGGAGAAACTGCAAGGTAAGGACAGAGTATCTTTATTTTAAACAAAAATATCATTAATGATTAAAAGAAATGGAAGAGTTTAAAAATACATGAATCAATCTCAACTCTTTTGATGGAAAGCTGTGTATGTTCATGTTTTCAGCAGAATGGATATTTCTTCTGATATTACTCTTAGAAGTAAGATTTGTCACATAGAATTTTATCAAAAAGATTTGACAAATACAGACAAGGAAAGCCATATTCTGTTCCATTTTTTGTCACATGTTCAACATCCTGATACATCATAGGAGATAGATTTGACATATTTTTTTCTATGTATTAGTCTGCTTTTAAATATCATGCTATTTTTCTGTAGCATGGATAAATTTATTCATAAAGTGAATTACATTCCATACAGCTTATAGATATATAATTGACATGTTTATATAGCCATTTAAAAAAATTATGCATTCTCATTCATATCCTTTTGTATTATTAGCATAAAAGCAAATTTTGTCAACTAAAGCCTCTTCTGTGTTCAGAACATAGACAAAATATTTTCTGGGTCACTTTGTCTTTGATTTAAAAAACTTTAATGATATGTTAAATTTTCCTTAAGAATATTTTTGGTTTTAACTCATGCGTACCATGTCTAAGTGACTCTATTATTAAGTTCCATATGGCTAATTTAGAAAACATTTGTTTTCTTCTTGGTAAACATATTAAGACAGAAATTATTGTTAAGCTATATTAAATTGACATTGAAATGTCACTTTTATTGTTACAATATGTCACAATTATATTTCAAATGCAGATACAGAATTTCTTATATGGTTTTGACATTTGGAATAATCAGCAATATTTTTGCAAAAATTGGTATTATTTTGTATCCCCCTCCAAATATTCTTTGTTTCTCATTTTATGTCACTAGCATTAGGTCACAGTTTTCAGCAAGCAAGTTTGATTACAATATTTTACTAAAGTCACAAGTAATGTCTAGAAAAGAGGGTACAAACCTGCACAACCTGATTCTGGAGTGTGTGGCCATAATAACTGTGTACTTTATATTGCCTCAATTTATATGCATATATTTTTGCCTGACAAGAGAGAAGTTAGAGTGTGTTGTCTCTGTTCAGTAAGTCATTTTAATGTCATGAAATTAAGAAGATGTAAATATAAGTACCACTGTATTCAAGTTTTATTTTCCATACATCTCTAATCATCGTTATAGGCTGACAAACAATGGCTCTGCTATCCAAGTCCTGCCTTCAACCAGTTTTGGTACAAAAAAAGTGGGTGGTGAATGGGAGTCACATACATTTATTTACGGTTATTTACTAATCTTGATGTCTGCTTTCATGCTTCAATGGCAGATTTGAGTGGTGGCCAAAAAAGACCATATAGACCTCAAAACTTAACATATTTACTATCTGATCCTTTATTCAAAAAACTCACAAAGCTTTGAGTTGTAAATTAACTCATTTCCATTCTTTTTTTAAAAACAGCAGTATGCTAGGTTACTGAGGAAATGTCCATTCTCATTCTAGCCATAAATAGATTTTTGCTTCTATCTTGAACTATTTGGTTAATTATATTACTTGTCAAAGTTTAATTGGTGTTGTTGACCTAAAACAAATAGACACCAGTTATTTCTCCAAAAAAAAAAAGGTTTATTTGGGATCAGTAGAGAATTGTGATTGAGTGTCTGCAACCATGGCAATCCACATGCATGTCCTGCACAGCAAGTGAATGATAATTCTTTTATAGAGATGAAAAGGAGATTGGGGGCTTTTCAACCTTTTCAGCTGAGTCCATGGCTTTCCATTGATTGAGTTGTGCCAGGAGAGGGCTCTTCCTGCTGGGCTCTACTGTCATCACAGGGCATGAAATCAACCACTTCTGGTCTCCTGATTAATTGAGTTTTTTTTTTTTTTTATTGTTATAATTAACATTTTCACCTTTTCTGAAAGCATTGCTGAGTGACAATAAGACTTTCAAATTTCAGTGGTTTTGATTCCTCAGGAAAGAATTTTTTTGGGGGTAGTTCCTCACATCAGAGGGAAAGTGCAGAGACTGAAAGCCTATTGAGGTCACATGTAATTAAGTTGAAGGGAGACCACTCAGGCATTTTTTTATCTAAAGTCATATATTATCAAGGTCATACACATTGGAGAGGATCTGAAGTGTTATGTCATGATCAGAATTTTGTTGACAAACTTCCAATAGGCCAAGTCCAAATATCTTCTCATCAAGAATCTGTCTCATCAGATGTCACATGCTTCAGTTCTGAGAATTGCTTATTTTGGGGTCAACAAATAGTGAGCAAGTTCAGTCAAGCCTCAGTGCTTTCTCTAGATCTGTCACATGAATCCAAGAGTCTATTTCTTGGAATTTTGTTGCACAAGAGTTGGTTAGTAGTACCCGATGGAGACGTTTCCTTTGAGGATCAAGAGAGTTCTTCTGATCCTTTTTCTGTTAGAGCTCTAGGTTGCAAGATGCAATGCTTAGTGTTTTTGTCTTCTGAGAGTACACTGTGAAAAAATGACTCTTCCAAAACATAATTATTTTTAAAAGAAACAGTTAGACTTTCACAATTTTAGAATATCTCTCTTATTTATTGACTATGCCAAAGCCTTTGACTGTGTGGATCACAATAAACTGTGGAAAATTCTGAAAGAGATGGGAATACCAGACCACCCGATCTGCCTCTTGATACATTTGTATAGAGGTCAGGAAGCAACAGTTAGAATTGGACATGGAACAACAGACTGCTTCCAAATAGGAAAAGGAGTACGTCAAGGCTGTATATTGTCACCCTGTTTATTTAACTTCTATGCAGAGTACATCATGAGAAATGCTGGGCTGGAAGAAACACAAGCTGGAATCAAGATTGCCAGGAGAAATATTAATAACCTCAGACATGCAGATGACACCACCCTTATGGCAGAAAGGAAGGAAGAACTAATGAGCCTCTTGATGAAAGTGAAAGTGGGGAGTGAAAATGTTGGCTTAAAGCTCAACATTCAGAAAAAGAAGATCATGGCATCCAGTCCCATCACATCATGGGAAATTAATGGGGAAACAGTGGAAACAGTGTCAGACTTTATTTTCCTGGGCTCCAAAATCACTGCAGATGGTGACTGCAGCCATGAAATTAAAAGACACTTACTCCTTGGAAGGAAAGTTATGACCAACCTAGATAGCATATTCAAAAGCAGAGACATTACTTTGCCAACAAAGGTCCATGTAGTCAAGGCTATGGTTTTTCCTGTGGTCATGTATGGATGTGAGTTGGACTGTGAAGAAGGCTGAGCGCTGAAGAATTGATGCCTTTGAACTGGGGTGTTGGAGAAGACTCTTGAGAGTCCCTTGGACTGCAAGGAGATCCAACCAGTCCATTCTGAAGGAGACCAGCCCTGAGATTTCTTTGGAAGGAATGATGCTAGAGCTGAAACTCCAATACTTTGGCCACATCATGCGAAGAGTTGACTCATTGGAAAAGACTCTGATGCTGGGAGGGATTGGGGGCAGGAGGAGAAGGGGACGACAGAGGATGAGATGGCTGGACGGCATCACTGACTCGATGGACGTGAGTCTGAGTGAACTCCAGGAGTTGGTGTTGGACAGGGAGGCCTGGCATGCTGCGATTCATGGGGTCGCAAAGAGTCGGACATGACTGAGCGACTGATCTGATCTGATCTGATCTTACTGATTGTAAACCAAAATACTCAGGAACCAAGTGCATTGGGCATGCTGTGACTATCTCAAATAGTAAAAGTTTACAAGTTCCAAAAATGACGGATCTGAGTTTTAGAAGAACCCATGGCAATGATTTAGGCCAAGGTATTTGGAGGGCCGCTACAAATTTTGTCAATTGCATCTTTATGATGCCATTGGTGTGTTTCACTAAACCAGAGAATTGAAAGTGGTAAGCACAGTCAAACTACTGAAAAACCAGCAAAACAGCACAGGCTTGTTGAAGTATTGAGCTGGTAAAATGGGTTCTTCAATGATTGATTTCAAGAAAATTTCCTCAGGTGAGATAATCTTTTACAAAAGGACTTTAACTACTAAAGAGGCAGTAAATTGTCTGCAATGGAAGGCTTTATTCCAGTGTGAAAATATATAAGCCATGACTAGAACATATTCATATGCATGAGACAGGAATTTGTGTGAAATTCATTTTCCAGACCTCAAATGGTCTAGTAGTTAGCTTAAAATGTCTAGGAGCAGTACAAAGAAGCTTCATTGGACTGTACTTCTGACAATCAGGGCAAGTAAGGTAGGCACTTGTTGTGGCTTTGTTAATGCTTTCTTACCAATACTGGTTCATGAATGCTGTAAGTTTGTCAGTAGATTAATGGTTTTAATGCATGTACAGTGGTGTGGCGTGGGAATTTTAGAGTCTCTCATAGGTCTGGGTTGTTATTTGGTTAGAACTAGAGTATTCTCTTTTTATCAAACCAATAACTGTTGAATTTCCTTTTTTTTTTTCTTTTTTTCCCCTGAGGCCAATGTTACACTTTGCTAGACATTTTTTCTAAGGTTTCATGTGGGGAAATATCCCTTTGGACCATTACAGAGGATTAACTGTTGCAGGTTCCTTTAAGAGCAGCATTTCTTGTGGAAATCTAAGCAAAGTGATTTCCCTTAGTTTCCAAAAGTCAAGTTTAGAATGCCTCATAATCTAAATGATAAAGTGGCATGTCAATGTATTGCAGCCAATAATTCCTGAACATACAAGGCATTTTTAATTTTATTTCCACTGGAAGTAAGAAAGCCTTGTTTCATAATATTCCAAAATCATGAACTATTCCAAAAGTGTATGTACTATGAGTATAAATATGGGCAGTTTTGCCTTTGGCTAAAGTCCAAGCCTTTTTAAGAGCATCTGATTTAGTCAGTTGGGCTAAAGTAACCACAGGTAAATATTCTGCCTTAACAACGTCAAAATGAGTTGTAATAACATACCCAACACACTATTTGCCATTGTCCACTTTTAAATAAGAATTGTTAGTAAACCTTGAGAAGTCAGCCTCACCCAGTGGAATTTCCTGTAGATCATTGCAAGGAGTCAAGAGGTGATCTCAGTGGAAGGCAGTCTTGAGGGACTTCATTAGTGACAGGGAAGAAGAGTATCAGGGTTGAGTTTGTTACAGTGTAGAAGAGTTATGTAAGAAGCAGTTAAAGTGACTTCACAGGAGTGAGTTAGATGACTAAGAAATGTTGAATATGATGAAATTCAGGAGAGCTTCTTCTGTGTGAGGTATAAACAATGGTTACAGGAGATCCTACAACAATTTTTCTTTGTGGCTTTAACCAAAAGGGCAGTAGCTGTATCGGCTCTAAGGAAAGGGGTATATACCTGTGCTTTAGGGTTCACTTGTTGGCTTTAATATGCTGTCAATTGATAATGTTTCCTGTGTTTTGGTGCAAACTCCAAGGCATCCCCTTTCTTTGCAAATAAGGAAAAGGGGAATCTGATCATTGTGAATCCCAAGGGCAGTTGAGTTCATCAAAATCAGCTTTAAAGCCCTGAAGATTATGTTATCTGGTTCTTCCCATAAAGCTGGGTCAGAGGGGTTATTGTTCAGTAAACCAAAGAGGTTTGCTTATAAAGGAGAAATTTGGAATCCAACTTAGCCAGTAACCAACTATCTTAGAAAACCTCATGGTTGGCATTTAGTTTTGAGTTTGGGGAAACTTAGGACACATTGATTATGGTTTCAGTGTGATTATGGTTTTAGTATGTCACTACGAACAAAGCTAGTGGAGGTGATGGAATTCCAGTCGAGCTATTTCAAATCCTGAAAGATGATGCTGTGAAACGGCTGCACTCAATATGCCGGCAAATTTGGAAAACTCAGCAGTGGTGATAGGACTGGAAAAGGTCAGTTTTCATTCCAATCCCAAAGAAAGGCAATGACAAAGAATGCTCAAACTACCGCACAATTGTACTCATCTCACACGCTAGTAAAGTAATGCTCAAAATTCTCCAAGCCAGGCTTCAGCAGTACGTGAACCTGAACTTCCAGATGTTCAAGCTGGTTTTAGAAAAGGCAGAGGAACCAGAGATCAAATTGCCAACATCTGCTGGATCATCAGAAAAGCAAGAGAGTTCCAGAAAAACATCTATTTCTGCTTTATTGACTATGCCAAAGCCTTTGACTGTGTGGATCACAATAAACTGTGGAAAATTCTTCAAGAGATGGGAATACCAGACCACCTGATCTGCCTCTTGAGAAACCTACATACAGGTCAGGAAGAAACAGTTAGAACTGGACATGAAAAAAAGACTGGTTCCAAATAGGAAAAGGAGTACTTCAAGGCTGTATATGGTCACCCTGCTTATTTAACTTATATGCAGAGTACATCATGATACACACTGGGCTGGAAAAAGCACAAACTGGAATCAAGATTGCCGGGAGAAATATCAATAACCTCAGATATGCAGATGACACCACCCTTATGGCAGAAAGTGAAGAGGAACTAAAAAGCCTCTCGTTTCAAGTGAAAGAGGAGAGTGTATAAGTTGGCTTAAAGCTCAACATTCAGAAAACAAAGATCATGGCATCCGGTCCTATCACTTCATGGGAAATAGATGGGGAAACAGTGAAAACAGTGTCAGACTTTATTTTTTGGGGCTCCAAAATCACTGCAGATGGTGATTGCAGCCATGAAATAAAAAGATGCTTACTCCTTGGAAGGAAAGTTATGATCAACCTAGATAGCATATTCAGAAGCAGAGGCTTTACTTTGCCAACAAAGGTCCATCTAGTAAAGGATGTGTTTTTTCCAGTGGTCATGTATGGATGTAAGAGTTGGACTGTGAAGAAAGCTGAGCACTGAAGAATTGATGCTTTTGAGCTGTGGTGTTGGACAAGATTCTTGAGAGTCCCTTGAACTTCAAGGAGATCCAACCAGTCCATCCTAAAGGAGATCAGTCCTTGGCATGCATTGGAAGGACTGATGCTGAAGCTGAAACTCCAATACTTTGGCCACCTGATGTGAAGAGTTGACTCATTGGAAAAGACCCTCCTGCTGGGGAGGGATTGGGGGCAGGAAGAGAAGGGGACAACAGAGGATGAGATGGCTGGATGGCATCACTGACCCGATGGACATGAGTTTGAGTAAACTCTGGGAGTTGGGATGGACAGGGAGGCCTGGCATGCTGCGATACATGGGGTCGCAAAGTGTTGGACACGACTGAGCGACTGAACTGACTGACTGACTAAGGACACCTTGAAATCTATCTAGACCCAGGTGTAACTCTTGTTCTGATACCAGATGTCCTAAATATTAAACTTGGATTTGGGAAAACTGTATTTTTTCTTTTGCATCCTTAAATCTCTTTAAGTTTAAAAACTTTAACAAGTAAATGCTGTCTTCCTGTAAAGAGTCTTGAGAAGGAGAGAGAAGCAAATTATCCACATATTGCAGTACAGTAGAACTGCTAGGGAACTTTATATCATCCAAATCATCCTTGAGAATTTGTGAGGAATAAAAAGGACTCTCAGTAGAACCCTGAGAATTACTGTCCTGGTAGATAATTTTTCTTATCAAGTGAAGTCATCAAGGTATTTCTAACTTTATCAACTGAAATACTAAAGAATGCACTGCAGAAATCAATTACAGTAAAAAAAAAAAATGTCCAACGGAAATGAATGTTAGTAAGTGTGAGGGTTAGGAACAACTGTGTGTCAACTAGTAACAATGCTCTTTATTCCTGGGAGGTCCTGGCCACATCTCCACCCCTGGTCTTCAGGTTTCTCACCAGTAAAATGGGACTGTTACAAGGGCCAGTACAGTGGACAATTAGGCCTTGAGCCTGGTGATCTTTCATTACGGGCTTCATGCCTTGAAGAGCGTCTTATGGGATATTTATTAATTCTGGGAAGAGGTCTGTGGGGTCTATTTGAGTCTTAAAGAGAGGCAAGTTGTGAAAGGTTACCCTTACCATACTTTACTACTCAGGAAACAAATGGTACTTGTATGATACTTTTAAATTCTAACATTTACTTTCATTTGACCAAAATAGCAAAAATAGCACACAGAAATCCACCCAATTACCAGGTCACAGGATTTGAAACCATTAGTCATTTCCATGATCACTATGGTTACAATAATATGGCCTGTGATAATTCATTTCAGAAAGTTTTGCTTGTCTCACAAGGAAAAAAGAGCAAATTTTGAATTTACAAATAAGTGATGTAGTGATGAGAATTAAGAATATATGTATTTTAAATTTCTCTAATCTGATTATCATTCAGAAAAATATCTTTCATGTGTCTGACCATACCTTGATTTCTCTCGATGATGAGAATTAATATTTAATGAATGTTTTCTGTTCTTAAAATTAGAGTATTAACTTTTTAAAAGTTATTAGGCAACACCCTATGGACTGAAGAGTACACTGAAATTATGTGGGCTCATTATATTTTTCAGAGAATCATGAGCTCATTGTAAAGTTGCAAGTTTTTCTAGACTGTGGGTTTCTGGTATCTTTTCAATGGCATGCTTGACTATCTGACCAAACCAAACTTCTTTATAGATGTTTCATGCACACATTCTCCAGTAGTTGCCTAAATTGTATTGAAAGACAGAGGCAGATAAGGGGAAAGATGAAATTCTTTTTAAAGAAAATGAAAAGGCAACTATATAAAGTTAAAATGACCAAAAAATAATTACATGATATGCAAAACTTGATTGTTCAATAGTCATCTTGTTGGCACTGACTTATATTGCATAATGAGAGAAACTAGTGTTTATTTAGAGCATTCTTCTCTTAGAACTTTTCAGTTCAATTTAATTGCAGCTTTAGTTATTGTAACACACAAGAAATTAAGTTGTTTACTAAATTCATTAGATTAACTGCACAGATTATATTACATGCTTTAAAGGTAAATGCCTGTGTCTCATCCTATTTCTTTTAAGTTACTATAGTTCCACACTACTTTTCTCCTTCATACGCTTTAGTTTGGTTCAGAACATACAATCTTTTTCTAAATTCATAAAAGCAACATGAAAGGACATCATTTTTGATTAAAATCTTTAAGGTAAATTTATATATGTATAATTAACTTAATTTAAGTAAAAATTAAAGTTCTTAAATTGGCTTATTGCTGATTGCAATTGTTTTTGCATAATGAAAATTAAATTATCTTAATAGGAACATATTATTAGAGATGATTATACAATTTTCCAGAATTCAGTGGTTCAAAGCTTTTCAGTAACACAAATATGTATCTGACAAATAGTGGAAAATCTAATATAATACTTGCAGATTTTTTATTTAATAATGATGCTATCTATTGTTACTTGAATTAAAAAAAGGGAGAGAATAGAATTAAATATTGTTTAATTTCAAATGAGTTCATAATTTGGATTTCAATGGTTAAATCCATATCAAAATAATAAGATAGGAGATTAGTTTTACTAAACTTGATATCCCATCACTTAAATAAGTTAAACATCATGATGTATATTATGAATAAATGATGTACACTGAAATTTTAGTGAGTTTTAAAAAACTAAAAATTTTTATTTTAAAGCAATTGCAAATTAACATTGCAAAGTTAGAATAGTTTATTATGCATTATAGCCATTTTACTTTAGCTTAAAAGCAATTGTTTCGCTTAAGTGTTTCTATTTCTATGATATTTGATTATGGCCTGGATGATGACTCTTTGTAATAGTTTAAGATGTCAAGACACCATCTGGATTGCATTTCAAATGATATGTTTGTGGGTCTTGCATAGATTGTTTGGATTATAGAATAGCTGGAATCATAAACAGATATGGCATGTAGAACATACCATTCAGCAAAAGCTGACTGTTGTTCCCAGAATATGGGAATAAATTACTAACTCCTTCAAGCTACTTAATTTTATAAATTTGTTTTATTGTATACATATATAAAATGTTGCAACTGAAAAGAAGTTACATTATGAAATAAAACCCAAAGTTTGAGAAAAGTAATGAGTTGATTTACATAAGGAGCCAGGGGACTCTCTGGGAGCTTTAGCATTCCCCTCAGAATGGCTATGACCAAGATGCAAATGCAGAAGAAAGAAATAAAAATACCCATGAGGAACTCACAGGAGTGAGTTCTAGCGAGGACTGAATCTGGAAAGTTAACACAAGCTGTAGAAAAAGCCAAGAGTGATCATGAAGAGTTCTATTTCCTGCAGTATGTGAAGCTGTATGTGAGTCATCATTCAAGGCAACTTGGAGGAATTGAGATTAATCTGGTTTAATTTGTTCCCTTCCTCCAAGAGTTTACAGATCAGTACAGGAGAATATTGTGCACATGGTTGAAGTGGATGAAGTAGAACAAAATGCTCTAAACAAAATATAGATAAAGCCCAATGTAAATTCGAGTGTATCTGAAAGGCCATCTTGGAAGAAGCAACACTAAAGGATGGATAAGTTTTAAAAATGCATGGACATGATTGCCGGGGTCCAGCCCCGGTGGATCCAGGGAATTCGAAGCGGGGACGGTGTTGGCAAGGATCAGGAAACAACTGCTTAATTAAATGTTATTTAAGGATATAAAGAGTGGTTAAATAAGGATAGCTCAGTGAGGAAATGCAGTGGAGAAAAGAGGCTGAATAATTTAGCCAGAAGGTGAGAGAAAGAATGACATGGGGAGACCAAGTTTCGGTGAACAAGACTCACACTTTATTTTCCAAAGTAGTTTTTATACCTTAAGTTATGCATAGAGGGTAATGGGGGAAGGGGTAGAGTCCTGCAGTAAGCCAGGCTTTCTTCCTGCAAACTTATCATATGCAAAAGTTTAGGTGATTTTCATCATCTTCTGGCCTGGAGGCCTGTTAACATTTTAAGACCCTTTCTTCAGAAAACTTATTTTCTCTAAAGGTGATTAGTCAGGCGCCACCCTCCAAAAGCATTAGATAAAGTTGCATTCCTACAGGGCAAAGGTGTGGTGGGCTATAACAAGAAAAAGAATTAACTCAAGGTCCAAGGTTACAAACATTAAAGCTACTACTTACACCAATTATATTAATCAATACACTGCCAGGGACACAGCAGGTAAGGGATATGGAAACTTAGCAGCAAACATTGGCCTAACAAGTGAAAAACCCTTTACCAATACAATTTCTAATCAATCTTTTAACTGCTCAAAGGAGTCTGTATTCAGACAGTTTAGAACATCTCATGCCTCTCACGGTTGTGAACTAAAACACCCTTGTCACGCCCAGGAACTTTATTAACTGGAGCTGTGATTTAACTCTTTTTCAGAGAGAGATGGTGGGGGACAGTCCCCTGTAAAGTCAGAGGTGTAGGTGAGAGCACAAAGCAGTAAAGTAGGCAGACTCTGGTTTTGGGGGTAGATGCTCAAGAATTTCCAGGGGGACTCCTGAGGCTTGATCCTGCCTTTGCATATGCCAAGCCTTCTTCCTCGTGACCTTTGCCATGGGCAGAGTTCCTCGCACTGGCTCCCGGCATCTCCCCCTTTTTTATTTCTTAAAACAGCCAGATGCATCTCAGTCGCAAGCTTCTGAATGTTCTGTTGAAGAATCCTGACAATACAAGGAAGAATGATTAGGAGAAAATTAGACAGAATGTTTTTTGCAGAAATAAAGTTAGAGAAGGTGTGAAAAAAGTCATTAGCTGCTCCAGTGGTGGTAAAATCCAGTCGAGAGTGTTCCAAGGTCTCTATTTGATTATGAAGTCTCCCAAAGTCCAGGCCAATGTCAGAGCTGTTACAAACACCTGAAATATGATTTTTGATTATTTTCCCATTCATAATCTGTCTCATTTACCTTCAAAGATGTCATGCATATCCACCGGTAATCAGTGTGGCATGACAGAGCCATTTTCACTTTTAAAGCCTGTAACGCAGTCCCAATATGTATTATTGCTTCTTTCAAGGCGTCTACTCTCGTCTCCAATTTTCTATCTATAACTTCCTGTATTGCTAGAGTTAGAGAAACATTTTTAGACATGGTATCAACATATGGGGCAGTATGCACTTGTTGAGTCAATGATATCGCTGCCGCAGTAACAGAAGTAATTGCTGCTATTAAAGCTGATATTCCTAAAATAAGTAAGCCCACAAATTGCCATTGTTGCATTAAATCCTGCAGTTGTTGTAACACAGCAAGACCATAATTATATCAATAAGTGGTTACATCATAAGATAAGGTGGACGTTGTAACTCTACAGAGGAGCAAACATTATATTGAGGGTGCAAACAAGATGAGAGCATATGCATTGCTCACAAGTCACTACATTGGGTCCACCAGTGAAAGTCATATGTACATTAACTTTTCCAGAATCGTTGGTAAAGAGAAAAACATAAGGAGAGGGTAGACAAGCCAAAACAGAATAAGTAGAATTATTTTCTGGTTGGAGTTCGCGCCGCAGCAGCCTCGTCAGTCTTTCTGGGATCTCAGATGTTTATCTTGCCTCCCCTGCCGGCGGGCCGTCCCCGCTCCCTCGCTGAACCAGCCTCGGGCTCAGCGGTGGCCAAGCGAGCTCAGACAGACGCTGGTGGGACTACCTGCTGCGAGCGCTGTGCGCTGGGCCCCGGCAGCCAGGCTGGTCCAGCCGGCGGCTCCCCACGCACTGCTGTTCTGTGCTTCAGTGACGGGGCAGAGGAGTGTCCCTCCTCTTTTGTGATCGAAGCAATGGGGGAACCTGCTGTCTGGGGGACTGCAACATGGTGAATCAGCCTGTCCGGGATCTAAATTGGAGAATCTGCATCCTGTGGAAAAATACAAGCACATCCTCCACCGCTAGTTAATAATGGGTCAGGACCCTTCCATTGTCCGGAGAGGAGGTCCTTCCATTTTACCAAGGGCTTTGTATCTTGTTTCAGATGAATCAGCATTTAGGTTATTTATTACAAAGAGAGCATGTTGTAAGATCTGATGGGGGGAACTATACTTAAATTCCCCTTCCTTTAATTTTTTGAATTTATATTTTTAATGTTTGGTGTGCTCTATCTACTATAGCTTGTCCCTGGGGATAATAAGGGATGCCCGTGTTATGTTTTATTCGAAATTTTATACAAAATTTTTGGCATCTGAAATATGGAACTGTTTGTATCTAACAGGGAAAATAACTGGGTGTCTAGATATAAAATTTAACAAAACATTGGAGGGTAAATGATGCAAAAATTTGACCACAACAGTTTTCTATAGCAATCTGTCAATTTTCATCAAACATTAGGAGAGCATCAAGTTGTTTCTTATTATATGGAATTACAATTTCTGATGGCTCTTTACCAAATAATTCAATGCTCCGCTTTTTTTCTTTAATATCAAAGTAGCTATCAATCCTGGATAAGAAGCTACTACTTTTTTAGTTTGAGAGGGAAGATGGACCCACTCTAGGGGGCCGTTTTGCCATAAAACCAATTTTTTGTCTGGCTACCCCAATTACATCTATGGGGGTTTTATGGCAAAGGAATTGTCAAGCAGTTGTCAATTTAATTTTTTAAATTTTTAAAATTTACATTTTAACTTATAATACTCAGATTTTACAATGGAAAATGGTCATAGCTGCTAAGTTAAAAGACAATATTTCTAGATTTAATAAGAAGTGATTGTTTGCATGCATGCTAAGTTGCTTCAATCATTCCCAACTCTTTGTGATCCTATGGACTGTAGTCCACCAGGCTCCTCTGTCCATGGGGTTCTCCATGCAAGAATACTGGAGTGGGTTTTCATGCCCTCCTCCAAGAAGTGATTGCTTGTATCTTTTCAAACATTACTTTAAATCTGTTAGGACTCTTTTTTTTTCCCTGTATCTATTTTCTCCATTTAATAGATTATTATACAATTTTTATTTTCTTTTAGCATTTGCTTTTGGACCACATTGTAATTTTTTTTTAGAATGATTATATCTCATTTGGATTATTTTGGGGGGAAATTTTTGTTCAGATATTATTAATAGAATTTTTTTTATTGAGGTTTACTTTAATATTATTTCCTCATTCTCTGACCTATAAGAGTAAGATTAATGATGAGGATTGATCTTAGTGGTCTTCCAACCTGTCCCAATCTCTTTATTCAATTCTACTTATTATCTAGAATTAAATTTCACAAAAAAAGAGAGTATAGATTCTTACACCTGACAGCTAAGATCATCGAGATTCAAAAAGTTTAAATATTTTTATAAATGTTTGAGCAGTCACCCTGATGCCAAAATCTATGGCTTCTCCATGGCCAGATGCTATGTATATCTCCAGCGAATTCAGCAAACCTGTATTTTGAGACTATAGCTTAATTTTCTGTCCTTTCCAAGGTATGTATGCCTGACAGCATTTTAAAGCTGAATATACTCACAGTATATATTGAATACCTGGAGGAAGAAAGGAATCTATCTTTACATATTACTCCATGAACATCAGAAGATCAATCTGTCAGAGTATTATATTTATAAGACAAACAATGAGCTAACCTATTTAAACAAACACTTTGCTCTGGAGAGGTCAAAATACTGAAACTGATGACCCAGCAGGCACTCTCTCTTCTTCATTTTTTTCTTCCAGAAAGCACTTTGTATTGTAATACATGTCCTTGGAGAAACTACATGTTTAATACTTAGTCTATTTAATACTTTAACTCTGAGCTATTGTTCACTGAGGCAGAAATTTGGACACTGAAGTCATACAACTAAATCCTATTAGAAGGCTAAGGAAACTACTTAAAATTTCAGAATGTTGATCTGGGCCATTTGCAGTGAATTGCAATGAAGCAGAAAATACATTTTAGAGTTTGCTGTATTAGAGATAATGGAACAACTTTGCTCAAGAACAGAGATAATTTAAATATTTCTTTTGTTTCATATACAAGCTCCCTGTATGTTTCAGAGTAACTTTTATTGTACAGTGCTTATCTCTGAGATTTTAATGTGACTATGACAAATTATTAGCTTCAAATGCCTATTCCCTGTACTTACTGTTATACAACTCTCACCATTTCTATGAAACTAGTTTTCCTTTTTGTTGTTGTTTTCCTGACTTCCGCATGCAAGACAGATCTTGACCTCTCACTGTGTCACTGCTCTGTTGAGATAGCTGTCACATATTTGCAGCTGTGCTCTGAATGCTTTGTTTATTCAGTATCTCTGCCTCACTGTTTTCCGTGTTTTTGATGGCATTATCTCAGCTTAATCCATTGGCAATGTGAATCAAATTAGTTCCATAGATGTGTGAAAGGATAAGTGAAGGGAAAAGACAATAATCAAAAAATGAGAGAGGTTTTAGAGTTTTATTGGTTGTGGATTTCCAAAGTAAAAATTTGGGAATTCTTTCAGAATGGGTTAGATGGGATTTTTACATACCAATTATAGTGCCATTTAGCTTTGTCATACATTCAGGTCAAGGATAGTGCTATTGACCTGAAACAAATATACTGCCAATATTTGTCCAGCAAAGACAGATTTATTCAGGATCAGCAGATTATTGAAATTTGGGGTCTACAACCACTTTGAGTCAAATGCAAGTTCCCTGTGGGTCAAGGGAAGGAGAATGTTTTTACAGAGAGGAAAAGGAATTTGGGAGGGCCATATAAACAGAGAGTCCATAACTTTTCATTGGCTGAGTTCTCGCCAGAAAAAAGGAGACTTTCTTTCTCTTGGGATTGGCTATTGTCAGAAGGCTTGAGACCTGCCCCTCTGGTCTCCAAATTCTATTTAATTTAGGCTTCTGTTTATTATAAAATGTTTTTACAGCAAAATAGTTTACCTATAAATTACAATTTGATTTTGAAGAATTTATAAATAGTAATGCAACTTTGGCTTCAGTGCCTAAGGTGAAGAATTTATTGTTCTTAAACAGAAAACCTGGGAAGTATCCATAAAGCATTCTAAGACACTTTCTAAAATGGGCATTTGTAGTTTGTCTTCAAGTTTTTATGTCATCCAATCAATACGTTTTTATGGAACTCACCTCATGATGACTTATGTGGAGAATTTTACTGCTTCTTCAGTCTACTCTGTCACCAGGTACATCTCATATTCCTATGAAGTAAGCTGAGCTTTGTTTATCCAATGTGTTTATAATATGTGTATACTGTGTATATGCTAAATGCAGTCAGTTTTCAAAGTTAACAAAAAAGCCTCTGGTCTTAATTTAGTGGAAAGTTTTGATAGAATTTACTCAATAGATTTATTTTCTACCTTACTTGATCATGCTTCTCAAAAATATCTGTATATTTATTATAGTCTGTGTTTCTTTAAGTTTTCCCAAATCTTCTCTCTCTTTATATATAAATTGAAACTAGGTACTTTGCTCAGCCTACCTCTAACGATAACATGATTTATTCTCTGCTGCTGCTGCTGCTGCTAAGTTGCTTCAGTCGTGTCCAACTCTGTGCAACCCCATAGACGGCAGCCCACCAGGCTTCCACATCCCTGGGATTCTCCAGGCAAGAACACTGGAATGGGTTGCCATTTCCTTCTCCAATGCATGAAAGTGAAAAGTGAAAGTGAAGTCGCTCAGTCGTGTCCGACTCTTAGTGACCCCATGAACTGCGGCCCACCAGGCTCCTCCGTCCATGAGATTTTCCAGGCAAGAGTACTGGAGTGGGGTGCCATTGCCTTCTCCGGATTTATTCTCTAGCTATCCTTATAAATGTCATTCTGCTATCTTCATCAACATGATTTGTGACTCTACTATTCTGGAAATTCTTGTCCAGGTAGATAAAAATTTCTGACTTTATTGCTCATTTTAGAAACTTCCCCAAGCCTCATTTAATAAGCATCAAGATGTTCAACTTTTCTATCTATAGTATCACATGATTAACTCCAAGATTGTTCAAACCTTGTCAAGTTGTGTAAGTATTTTTTTTTTTTTTTTTTTTTTTTTGTTTTTTTTTGTTTTTTTTTTTTGTGTAAGTATTTTTTGAAAGCCATGACTTAACAATCTGGGAGGCCCACAGAGACCTAATCAAGCTCTTTATCCTTGTTAAAGCCCAAGAACTTTAACACAGAAACCGTACTTCTCTTGGCTTTCTGGCTTGAGTGCCTCTTGAAACACTGTGATGACAGTTAATTAATTTTGTTGCGTCCAGGTTTCATTTTTTTATAGTAAATCTCAAACACTAAATGAATTTTGTAATCTTGGGTCAAAATAACAAACATATCTACATGAAAAGGAATTAAGTTAAACAAAAAAAGCAAACAAAAAAACTTTTACAATTCCTTTATCAGATCAGATGTGAAAATCCCTTTGGGTCAGGACACTCTTATTGTTTCTCTCTGTCTTTGTCCTTTTTATTATTTGTTATAAGAGGAAAGTATGTAAGAAGAAAGACAGACAAACTCCAATAAGCCCACTCTTCAAGCCAAATTTAATGAATGAAAAATCTTATACCAGCATTCCTCAGTTAAGCTACCTCAGGTCACTTAACAAAAATTTATAGACTGTCCGTAGTCATGTTTTGTTTTGTCTGTAAATATTTAAATCTAAGAGAGATCTCTATTTAGGGATGTTCTCTTTCTGACACACAGTGAAAATTATTTGGGCAAGAAGTTGAAAATACCAAGAAGAGTTTCAAAACAACCTAAATGTATCTATTTCAGTCTAAATTTTAGTCTTAACCCTTTCCAGAACCAATGGTTAATTTATAAATGCATTTATACTTTAACCCGCTGTGGATACCTCTTATTTAAATAGCATAATCTCACTATTGACAATTTATAATTATAGCGGCCAATTGGAGAAACTTGATAGAGACAAACTTTATTTCCTGAAGAGTATCTTAGAATTGAAAAGGAGCAATGACATTTCAAATATTAAATATAAATGTTTAATTTTTTCAGAGAATAGTCTACATTATTTTAAATGAAAGTTACATTTTTTAAATTAAATTCACAAAGTTATGAAACCATTATCAGAAAATAAGCCTAGAATATTTTCATCAGCCTTCCAAAAACTTTATATACTGTAGCTCCTGTTTTTCTTCCCCCTAGCTCCACCCTACCACTGACTTTCCCAGCCCTTAGGCAAACAATAATCTCCTTTCTATCTCAATAGAGTTGAATGTGTTGGACATTTCATTAAAATTGAATCAGGTAGTGTGTAATCTTTTCTTACTATTTGCACTCACATTGCATGTTTTCAAGATTCATTTATGTTGAAGCATGTGTCAGAAATTCATTTCTTCTTGCTGAGTAATATTTCATTGTATGGGTAACCATGGTGTGTTTATTCATTCAATGGTTTGGTGTTGCTTTCACTTTTAGTATATTAATACAATGAATGCTGCTGCTGCTGCTAAGTCACTTCAGTCGTATCCGACTCTGTGCGACCCCATAGACGGCAGCCCACCAGGCTCCCCTGTCCCTAGGATTCTCCAGGCAAGAATACTGGAGTGGGTTGCCATTTCCTTCTGCAATGCATGAAGGTGAAAAGTGAAGGTGAAGTCTCTCAGTCCTGTCCGACTCTGAGCGACCCCACGGACTGCTGCCTACAGGGCTCCTCCGTCCATGGGATTTTCCAAGCAAGAGTACTGGATTAGGGTGCCATCAACATATGCTTTAATATCTCTTTCATTTATGCTTAAAAGAGTGAATTTTTTAAGTCATGTGGTAACACTATCTTTGCCATTTTGAGAAACTAAAAAACTATTTTCCAAATAAGTTGAAGCATTTTGTATCTTCAACAATAGTGCAGGAGCATTCCTGTTTTTGCACACTCTCAGTAGCACTTGTATTGTCTGTCTTTTTTATTGCATGTGAGCATGCTCATATCCACTAAATATATGTGAAATGTCATTTCATTATTGCAAATCTGCATTCTATTAATGTAATAATCATGAACATCTTTTTTTGTGTGTCTTTGTCCTGTGTATATGACTTATTTGCCAAACTATTCAAGTCATTTGCCATTTTTTAAAGAGGTTGTATATATTTTGTATTATTGGATTGTAAGAATTCCTTATAAGAAGCCTCTTAAGGGAGCTATTTTAGTATCTGTCTGTCTTCCTTACAATATACTAAAAAATAGAACCATATATTTTACAATTGCAGGTCTGCTTTCTCCAGTGTTCTTTTGGATCACAATAGCTATATCCATTTGCTTCTTCCTAAAGAAATCATCAATCTATATGGTTCAGATGGTCTCTTGAGGTTCTCTCTTAAATTCACAAGTTTCCAAATGGGACCACCAGTACCTTAAATTTCCATATGTTTCTACTCTTATACAGCAGGTGGATGACCTTTGTTATATTCTAATAATGAGGTGAAATCTAAGACATTACATCTATCAGCTTATGTTTTATCACCCATAAGGCATACGATTTTCAAAGAAAGCTATAATTTTGTCCTAATAAGATGGTTTTCCTATGACAAGATTTATCCTATGATGTTAAACTCCTATACTGTTGAAAAACCATGCACTGATTAAACTTTTCCCAGGCCTGTAACTAAAAGACAATTAAGAGGATTCCAGTGCCTTAATGACAATTGCAAGCAATTAATTACCAAATGATATTAAATTGTCACACCACTGTATAAATTAGCTATGTTTTTAGCAACTCCATCTCTTCCCAGAGAACCTCAATACAAATGTGTGCTCGGTTGCTCAATTGTGTCCAACCCCTTGATGCCATATACTGTAGCCTTCCAGTCTACACTGTCCATGGAATTTTCCAGGCAGGAATACTGGAGTGGGTTGCCATTTTCTACTCCAGGGGATCTTCCTTTAAAAGTTAAAATTGGCTCTTTAATCATTTTCCTCTCTCCTTACTGTGAACATTAGGTAATAACATCAGAAATACATCCCCTGAGCCCAAAATTTCATCTTATCCATCTTCCTAGATTATGTATGAGGAGTGGTTAATTATTTTAGTTACAATATGTTGATCTCACTTGCTCCTTACTTCATTGTCCTCTGTGATAAAAGTACAAACATGAGTGTACACATTCTTCTGTTTCTTCCCTGCTTACATTCAAGCTGCTGAGTTCTGTTAGAGTAAATCATAACGCATGACAAACAGGTACTACTATTAATTCATCACAGGAACATCAAAATGGTAAAAGGGCAAAGAAGGTTACCTGCCATGTCAGTGCGTTGTGACCATCTGCCATCAGCCATCGCAGTTGCTTCTTCAGGTGCACCCTGATGGAATTAAGAACGGAGAAATGCAGAATAATGGCCCTGTATAGTTCAGGTACATATCAAGGTAATACTTTCAATAAGCTCAGATGCTTACTTCGTCCCATAAATAGGAAAGCACTCAAATCATTAACTTGAGATGACTGAAGCTTTGTTTTTGTTTTGTTTTGTGACTAGCAGCAGTATTTTGATGTTCAGCTACCTACCGTTTTTTGTTTGTTTTTTTTTTTCTAAGACTTCTTCATTTCCTGGCTCCTCCCTTATCTCTTGAGACTAGTCCTGCAGAACTGAAAAAAAGACTGACTTCCCAGGCTATAGCCCACAGTAAGGCTATAGGGGATTCCCAGGTAGTGCAGTGGTAAAGAATCTACCTGCCAGTGCAGGTGACACAAGAGATGCGTGTTCAATCCCTGGGTTGGGAGAGCCCCTGGAGTAGGAAATGGCAACTCATTCCAGTATTCTACAGAACATTCCATGGACAGAGGAGCCTGGCAGGCTATATATAGTTCATGGGGTCGCAGAGTTGGATGTAACTGAGCAACTGAGCACAATAAAGCACAATTTCCAGCTTCTAGGTTAGGTCTTTTCACGTAACTTTAGTGTTTTCATTTGATAGCCTTCATGAATTTTTACTTTTATACTCCACAGTAGAATTGTGAATAACAATAAAATCCCTAACACATCTCTAAGTTGATGACTAAAATTTTTTACAATAGAAAATTGCAAAGATGTAATTTCTGGAGTACTGTATATTATAAGCATTAAATAAATTTTAATTAAAATTTTTAGAATGGGGCTTCCCTGATAGCTCAGTTGGTAAAGAATTAGCCTGCAATGCAGGACACATGTGTTTAATCCCTGGATTGGGAAGATCCCCTGGAGAAGGGAGAGGCTGCCCACTCCAGTATTCTGGCCTGGGGGGACTGAATAGTCCATGGGGTTGCAAAGAGTCAGACATGACTGAGCAGCATATTTATTTTGTTCAATATTCAGAAAATGCCCATCATAAGAACTAATTGACAAGGTCAGCCTCCATAGTCAAAGAGATTATGTTTGAATCAGACTTATTTTCTGTCAGAAAATAACACTTCATTTTTCAACTCTAATACAAATTTTAATATGACCCTGAATAACAAGCACATTACTTCTGAACTCTGATTATAATATAGCTATCCACTAACTAATATATAGAGTCTTATGTGATTTTCTCATTTTTATGTAATCAATTACTATCCCCTAAATATTTATTTCTTTATTGTAATAGACATCTTATTGAGAAGCAAATTGGTGTTTTGTGTGTCATAGAAATCTCCAGAAATGCATTATGTTAACTTTGGTATGAGTATATTGTGCTTTTTGTTTGTTTTTGTTTTGGTTTGGTTTTCAAAGAAAAAGGATGATTTAGAAAGAGATGTTGGGAAATAAAAATTAAAAAAGCAATACTCAAATTTCTTTTAGAAAAAAATATAGAAAAAATTAAATGCTAAAAATTGATTCACTTGAAATTGTCTCTAGCAACTTATGATCACAGAAGTCTTGGATTTATCATGATATATATGCTTTGAAGATCACAGCAATCCTACATTAGTTAATAGTTTTGTTGATCCACCAACAATAATTTTTTGATGCTTTGCTATCCTTAAATCTCTTATTCCAATGGTGACTCTATTCTATGTAAAGTCTGTTAATTTCTTTTTGATACATTTATTTTTAATATAACATGTTTAGTGTAATATTTTTCTTGGCTAGAAATGGTATTCTTTTAAAATTATCTTTGAATACTTCTTCTCTTACTTGTTATACATTATTTTGCAATTCAACATCTAGAATAAATCTTTATTTCCATATTTATAAATTTTAAGAATGATTTCACCACTATAAAAATAAAAATACTATTTTATTTTATACCTTTCAAAATGCCTAGGAGAATGTCCTCTTCCTCTCAGGAAGTTATACCAAGAAATCCTTGCATTGTTTTGTTTTGTGAAAAGAAAAAAAAAAAAAAAAAAACGAGACACTAGATATTAAGTCATATATTTAACCATGTTTTCAGTGAAGGTGAAACTAAGTGCACACAGATCGGATGCCTCTGTCTGCTGCAGCACATTCAAGATGTTCATCCTTTAATAGAAGAGGTATTTTCATAGTACATTTTCTAAACTTACTCAGTAGCATTAAGATCGAATGAAATTTATTGGCTAGAGTTGAAATTTTTACTGACCTGCTAAATTGAGTTGATGAATTAGGAAATCCCAAGATACTTAATAGAGCACATTAAATTTTTTGAAATGTTCATATTTGCAAAAGACCAACTTTAGTACTCTAGTGATCAATTATACAGAGATATTAGTAAAGCCAAGCTTAGGATCATCTTAATTACTTTGAGGGAAATATGTAATAAAATATATACCTGTATTTTAAAAATATATTGTCCTACTTCATTACATATAACTTAGCACCAAATCAGTATATCTTTATTGTTAAAATCTAAACATTGCAATTGGGGATGGATAAATTTAGATATGACATCAACTGAGTGTGATAGAGACCAAATATGAGAAAAATTTTTTAAAGGAAAATAAATTCTCTGACACATAAAAGTGTGAGCAGCTTCATGAAGTCATCTGGTATCCAGCTCCCTCTGTATATGACTTCACCGTCTCTATGGAATGTCTCTTACTTACCTAGTACAAGATGGCTGACCACCTGGTTTTTATAGCACCAACAGGAAGGCAAAAAAGAGAAGTTAAAAGGCAGAATCCTACCTACTAAGGAAACAACCAGGAAATTGCACACATTAATTTCACTTACATCTCTTGCCAGATTATACACACAGGTTACAACAAAAAGAAGCATATACTGTGTATTTTGAATAGCTTATGTACCAAATAAATGTGGTACTATGGAAAAAAGGGAAACAGATTTTGGGATAAAACTAGCAGATTCTACAGTTTGGAGGATAGAAGGTTAGCTCTAGATGACAACTCTAATGTCAGAAAAGCCATATGTTGAATATTTCTAAGTATATTTTCATATATTTATTTATATATTTTAATCTTTCTAAAGAATCAGTGTTTTCTAGTAGAAGTTTTATGAACATATTCTACAATAAATGTTCAGAAGCAAGAATGCTTTAAACTTACTGAAAATTTTCTGATGGATATCTGTTTTATTTTCTTTAAACACAGACAAAAGTCTAATCAAAACTCTAGATTGGATTTGCAATGTTATGTAAGAAATTAAATGAAATCAATGGATTATTTTCCTTTTACTGAACAAATAATTAAAATGATTATTTGTAATCTAAAAACCTGGTATGTACTCTAAAAATATATTACATATTTATTAACTGTCACAATGTGTCATGTATATTGAGATATATTAGGAAAGTTATGACCAACCTAGATAGCATATTAAAAAGCCAACAAAGGTCCATCTAGTCAAGGCTATGGTTTTTCCAGTAGTCATTTATGGATGTGAGAGTTGGACTGTGAAGAAAGCTGAGTGTCGAAGAATAGATGCTTTTGAACTGTGGTGTTGGAGAAGACTCTTGAGAGTCCTTTGGACTGTAAGGAGATACAACCAGTCCATTCTAAAGGAGATCAGTCCTGGGTGTTCTTTGGAAGGACTGATGCTAAAGCTGAAACTCCAGTAGTTTGGCCACCTCATGTGAAGAGTTGACTCATTGGAATAAACTCTGATGCTGGGAGGGACTGGGGGCAGGAGGAGAAGGGGACGACAGAGGATGAGACGGCTGGATGGCATCACCAACTCGATGGGCGTGACTTTGAGTGAACTCCGGGAGTTGGTGATAGACAGGGAGGCCTGGCGTGCTGCGATTCATGGAGTCTCAAAGAGTCAGACACGACTGAGAGACTGAACTGAACTGAAGCAAAATTATTGCTTTCATAAAAATTACATTCTGTTAGGAGGTCCTTCAATGTAAACATTCGGTAATCATGTTAATAAATGCATCATTACAATTTAGGTTTGTACTATTATGTTATGGAAACTAAACTGTGGATTAAGTGCATAAAGAACATCTTTATTAAGGTAAGGTTCACAGCTTTTCTTGACAGCCTATTCTTTTATTATTATATTTATTTATGCTGTATCATGTCATCTGCAATGAGTGATAGTTTTACTTCTTCTCTTCCAATGTGGGTATTTTTATATATTTTTCTTGTCTGATTGCTATGACTTTAGCTTCCAATATTATCTTAAAGAGAAGTGGCAAGTGTGGGCATCCTTGTCTTGTTCCTGATTTTAGAGGAATGATTCAGCTTTTCATGTGTTGATGTTGGCTATGGATTTGTCATAAATGACCTTTATTATATGGAGATATGTTTCCTCTGTAACAACTTTGATTAGAATTTTTGGCATGAATGAATGCTGATATTTGCCAAATGGTTTTTCTGCATCTATTGAGATAATCATATGATTTTCATCTTTCTTTTTGTTGATGTGGTGTATCACGTTGATTATTTTGTGAATATTGAGCTATTCTTGGATCCCTAGAATAAACCACATTTGATCATGGTGTATGAAACCTTTTTATATATTGTTGAATTTGACGTGCTAACTTTGATGAGGGCTTTTGCATTTCTATGGGCTTCCCTGGTGGCTCAGAGGTTAAAGCGTCTGCCTGGAATGCAGAAGATCTGGGTTCAATCCCTGGGTCGGGAAGATCCCCTGGAGAAGGAAATGGCAACCCACTCCAGTACTCTTGCCTGGAGAATCCCATGGAAGAAGAAGCCTGGTAGGCTACAGTCCATGGGGTCACAAAGAGTTGGACACGACTGAGCGACTTCACTTCACTTTCACTTTGCATTTCTATTCATAAAGGCTATTCTTTGAAAGTGATTTTTAATCTTAAAGATAGAGGAATAGAAAAAACCTATTACTTAAGAAGCTAAATTTACTGTGCAGGCAAGAAGTGTTAGGTCAGAACTCCTCAACCTGACTCCAGAGACTCTTTCTCATTTCCAAGTGGTCAGAGCATTGCAGTGGGGATGCCTCCCAGTCACTCTTGTCTCTATTCTCCACCCACAAATGTGTGCTTGAGGTCATCCTTTGTAGAACTGCATTGCACACTGGGTTGCCACCCTATTGAATGGCAGAGGATGTCTTTTTTTTTTTCCTTTTAACTTTTATTTCATATTGGATTTGTGTGTATGTGTGATTCTCAGTTATGTCTGACTCTTTTGTGACCCCAGGGACTGTAGCCTGCCAGGCTCCTCTGTCCATGGGATTACCCAGGCAAGACTACTGGAGTGGGTTGCCATTTACTCCTCCATGGAATCTTCCTGATCTAGGAATCAAAACTACGTCGTCTCTTGCATTTCCTGCACTGGTGGATGGATTCTTTACCACTGGGCCACCTAGGAAGCCCAGTTGATTAACAATGTTGTGTTAGCGATACGTGTATAACAAAGTGATTCAGTTATACATGTATTTATTATTTGTCAAATTCTTTCCCCAATTATGTTATTACAGAATCTTGAGCAACTTTCCCTTACAGTAGGTCCTTATTGGTTATCAATTTTAAATATAACAATGTTTATGTGTAAATTCCAAACTCCCAGTGTATCCCTCCCCCCTCTACCTTTCTCTCCTGATAACCATAAGCTTGTTCTCTGTCTGTTTCTGTTTTGTAAAAAAGTTTATTTGTATCAATTTTTTTAGATTCCACATATAAGTGATACATATAATATTTGCTTTTCTCTTACTTAACTTTTCTGTAGATCATATTGTGATTATAAGTTGCCTGCAAAATTAAGTTGTAAACCAGGGTAAAACTTTGTGAAGAAGCATAATATTTAATGACTGGTAATATTTTTGTGATTATTAACTTTAAACAACAACAGTATGATTGCTAAAACATACAGCAATGTTTTCTGGACAGCAAATAAAATCCTGCATATAATTAAAATTATCAAACTATTCAAAAGATATTTTATTTGTTATATAAAATTTGTTCTACTTTTTACACTTTTAATTTTGCTAGCCTAGTGATAATTTCTGTCTTTATATATGTAATCTATAGGTAAAGGTATATCTATTTATCTATCTAAATATGTATATATCTAAATTTATATATGTAATGTATAGATAAAATAGTATATATTTCATCAACTCAGACTACTGAAAGATCAGAAGAAGTCATGTTGAGTACATTTTTTATTTTTTTTAAAGGTTAAAACAGTACAAAAGATGAATAATTCAAATTGTCTTATGTGTCTTCTTATGCATTTTTCTGAAAATAATGCAAAATGATTAATTTGATTCAGTCTAGTTAGTATTCTCCCAAATTTGTTTTTCATGTTCTACAGGAAACCGTTTAAACTTAATATACCTAATTATCTAGGCAGTCATTGAATTTGGCAGCAAAAATTTGTATTGGGATTTATAAAAAAAAAAAGTCTTAAAGAATGGAGCTTGAGTTGATATGGAGAAAGATAAGGATGTGATTTATTTGGACTGTCTGTTATATTCATTATCATGAGATTTCTTGTATCTTTCAAAAATTTGATTTTCTTAGAGCAACTATAGAGAATTGGCAGTTTATTTTGTCAAGAGCTAAAAGGCACTTCAGATTCTGAAGTAAATACATGAAGGTCATACAGAGTTTTCAAACAATGATTCGAAGAGAATTCAATTTGAAGAAGACATTTTTTTCCTTCCTTTCCTCAGAGCTGAGATCTATTTCTCATGAAATTGGATAGTAGATAATAGTAGATAATAAATAAGTAAAACAGGAAAATATTATTTTCTCCAGTTATACTTGACTGGCTGTTGGTTGGTAAAAATAAATAATTACTTTGAAGTCAAAGTGAAGCTTGTATTGACATCCTTCCAAGACCCAGATTCTCCACCTAGATAAAAGTTGAATTTCTTTTAGATCCTCTACAAAGTTGTGACAGTTGCATTTATCCATGTTAATTCATTTAATATAGAATTACAATAACCAAGATAGCTCAGATTCATGAGAAGATAAGGTGATTGTATCTGTTTATTTATTTATGAGAAAACAGAGAAAAAAAGCTGGCTAGTAGCTGGCCAGCTTCCACCGAAACATAGAGTTTTAACAACCAAAAAATTTAAGCTAGTTGTACTTGGGTTAGTTGTTTTCCATGTGGATCAGTGGTAAAGAATTTGCCTGCCAATGCAAAATACATAGATTGTATCCCTGGGTCTGGAAGATTCCTTGGAAAAGGAAATGACAACTACCTTCAGTACTGTTGCCTGTGACATTCCATGGACAGAGGAGCTTGGTGGGGTACAGTCCATGGGGTCACAAAGGAGTTGGACATGACTTGGCGACTAAACAGCAACATTTGAGTTAGTTACTGAGAATGAACGACATTTAGAAGCTAAATATGTCATATTTTAATAGTTATTTAGGATAAAAATATGCATGAATGAAGAAAATAAAACGAGTTTGAATAAAATTGAGAGCGTAACATTTGAGAGCATTCTATTTGAATAAAATTAAGAGTGTAACAATTATATAGGAAAATATTAAGTATGTTGTCATTCATGAATATATTAAAAAAAAAAAGAACAGAGTCACATTTTTAGTCTCAGTCCCAGCATTCTCCCAGCAGTGTCTTACCTTAAGTTGATTTTTCCTTCAGTTCCCAAATTGTCCCCATTGTTGTAGTTTTGAGGAACTTTCTGTGTTCCTTGTGGCTAATCAAGGTCTCTTTGTTTAAGAGTGAAGCTGCTTAGCTTTTCCAGCTTCTGCCAAAACAAACAGTATCTGGAATAGTCAAATAGTTTTGAAAAATACAAGTGAGAAGGAGTGGGAAAAAGGAAATTTAAAGTAACTAAAATAGTTTAATAATTAAATACTGGGGTCCAGCCCTGGTGGAGTCAGGGGTTTCGAAGGGGAGATGGCTTCGGTGATCAGGAAACAATAGATCTATTAAGCGTTAATTAAAGATATAAAGAGTGGTTAAATAAGGATAGCTCAGTGAGAAAATTCAGTGGAGAAAAGAGGATGAATAATTCAGCCAGAAGGTGAGAGAAAGAACGACATGGGGAGACCAAGTTTCAGTGAACAAGGCCCGCACTTTATTTTCCAAAGTAGTTTTTATACCTTAAGTTATGCATAGAGGATAATGGGGGAAGAGGTAGAGTCATGCAGTAAGCCAGGCTTTCTTCCTGCAAACTTAACATATACAAAAGTTTAGGTGATTTTCATCATCTTCTGGCCCAGAGGCCTGTTAACATTTTAAGACCGTTTCTTCAGAAAACTTATTTTTCTCTAAAGGTGATTAGTCAGGCGCCACCCTCCAAAAGCATTAGATAAAGTTGCATTCCTACAGGGCAAAGGTGTGGTGGGCTATAACAAGAAAAAGAATTAATTCAAGGGTCCAAGGTTACAAACATTAAAGCTACTACTTACATTTCTATACGCCAATTATATCAATCAATACACTGCCAGGGACACAGTAGGTAAGGGATATGGAGACTTAGCAGCAAACATTGGCCCAAAAAGTGAAAAACCCTTCACCAATACAATTTCTAATCAATCTTTTAACTGCTCAAAGGAATCTGTATTTAGACAGTTTAGAACATCTCATGCCTCTCACAGTTGGGAGGCTCTGAACAATCACATGTGGCCGGAAAAACCTATTCAGACAGGCTAGAGGACTTCCAAAGGAGTTTGTAGGTTGAAACACTATCACACCCAGGAACTTTATTAACTGGAGCTGTAAGTTAACTCTTTTTTCAGAGAGAGATGGTGGGGGACAGCCCCCCGTAAAGTCAGAGGTGTAGGTGAGAGCACAAAGCAGAAAGTAGGCAGAATCTGGTTTTGGGGGTAGATGCTCAAGAATTTCCAGGGGGACTCCTGAGGCTCGATCCTGTCTTTGCATATGCAGAGCCTCCTTCCTCATGACCTTTGTCATGGACGGAGTTCCTCACGCTGGGTCCTGGCAATTAAAAGGAAATTTAATACAACTCAGAACTAAGGGAAACAGAATCTTATAGAATGGTACATTTTAAAATTCTGTATTTTAGTCAACAACTCTGGATATCTATGTTAGTCATAGTTTGCAGACTTTTGGGGAAATAAATTGAGAATTATAGTTTAAATAATCATAACTGATATAGAAAATAAATATAAACATTTTAAAAGTAACATATGTGTAGGCACATATATAGAACTGATGCAACTCAGGAGGAAAATACAATTTATATCAAGTGTATCAAGATGAGTATTCCCATTTCCACTTAATAGTAGCAAACTGAAATATTTTTCTTAATAGTTAAAATTGTTTTTTCCTGAGAAATTGTCTTCATCTTTTTGTGGCCTCTTTATTTAGGCCTGATTTCAAATTTTCTCAAGTGGCATGCAAAAGCTCATGTGATGGTCATCAAACATAGGTGAATTGAGAGCATAGGCGATCTTTTGTAATGTCTATTTTGTTATGATGCCTAGGGATGTTTGTTGTAGCTTTTGGACTGAGAAATCAGTTAAAATATCCCAACTAGTGGCATCATGTTTTCCATTCTAAACATATTTACGTATGTTCACTCAACTAAATAGAATAAAAGCTCAATCACATAATAAAATAATTTAAAAAAATAGGGTCAATGTTTCCAGAATGTACTGAAACAAAAAATGGTTAAACAAACAATAATAGAATCATAAGATTGATCAAACAATATTTACTGGCAATGGATATAGGCAAGTTTGGGCAAACTGAAACCAATACCACCACCAAAAACCCCACAGACAAATAAACAAACAAACAAAAAAATGCAAACACCATTGCTAGATTTTAGCATGTGCATGTGTGGTTAAAGTGAGGTTGTTCAGTTGTGTCTGACTCTGCGACCCCATGGACTGTAACCTACCAGGCCCCTCTGTCCCTGGAATTTTCCAGGCAAGAGTATTAGAATGGGCTGCCATTTCCTTCTCCATGCATGTGGTTACTTATTATCTATCAGTTCAGTTCAGTCACTCAGTCCTGTCCAACTCAGCGACCCCATGAATCACAGCACGCCAGGCCTCCCTGTCCGTCACCAACTCCCAGAGTTCACTCTGACTCACGTCCACCAAGTTAGTGATGCCATCCAGCCATCTCATCCTCTGTCATCCCCTTCTCCTCCTGCCCCCAATCCCTCCCAGCATCAGAGGCTTTTCCAATGAGTCAACTCTTCGCATGAGGTGGCCAAAGTACTGGAGTTTCAGCTTTAGCATCATTCCCTCCAAAGAAATCCCAGGGCTGATCTCCTTCAGAATGGACTGGTTGGATCTCCTTGCAGTCCAAGGGACTCTCAAGAGTCTTCTCCAACACCACAGTTCAAAAGCATCAATTCTTCGGCGCTCAGCTTTCTTCACAGTCCAACTCTCACATCCATACATGACCACAGGAAAAACCATAGCCTTGACTAGATGAACCTTTGTTGAAAAAGTAATGTCTCTGCTTTTGAATATGCTATCTAGGATGGTCACAACTTTCCTTCCAAGGAGTAAGCGTCTTTTAATTTCATGGCTGCAGTCACCATCTGCACTGATTTTGTAGCCCAAAAAAATAAAGTCTGACACTGTTTCCACTGTTTCCCCATCTATTTCCCATGAAGTGATGGGATTGGATGCCATGATGTTCATTTTCTGAATGTTAAGCTTTAAGCCAACTTTTTCACTCTCCACTTTCACTTTCATCAAGAGGCCTTTTAGTTCCTCTTCACTTTGTGCCATAAAGGGTGGTGTCATCTGCATATCTGAGGTTATTGATATTTCTTTATTATCTATAGGTTAAAGCAATATCATAGTCAGAAAGTCTTTGTTGTCCATCACTGGATCCACAAGTAAACAGTAGTGTAATTTAGATAAGCAATAAGAGCTAAAAAAAATTTATTGAATGAATGAATGAATAAGTGAATGGATTCTTGTTCCTTGCTTTGTCTTTAAATTACATTTAGTATGTACTTAGTTGCTCAGTCATGTCTGATGCTTTGCGACCCCATGAACTTAGCCTGCCAGGCTCCTCTGTCCATGGGGATTCTCCAGGCAAGAATACTGAAATGGGTTGCCATGCCCTCCTCCAGGGGATCTTCCCAACCCAGGGATCGAACCCAGGTCTCTTGCATTGCAGGTGGATTGTTTACAGTCTGAGCCACCAGGGAAGCCCAATCTACACATTAGGGAGGTTCTCTGTGAAAAACTTTGATCTGTTGCAGCAATTTTGTGATTCTACAAATTATTGCTAAAGTCAAGGAGATCATTGTGCTCTTCTGTGATTTAGATTTACAAGTAGTAGCTTTCTGAGAAATTTCTGCTAAAAATGTTATTCTAGGGCAAGAAACCATGGTTTGTTTTGCAGAGAGCATTTCTACTCTCTCTATAGACATGAAAAAATATTAAAAAGGTTCACCTGATATGAAGGCTATGAGTAATTTATAATTAACTTGCTTAAAAGTATTTTTGTTTACATTTCTGTATGAGAAGTTCCTAGTTAAAAATTGTTACACCAAATCAGATTTCATATCAATGCCCTTTAACTTTTCCTATAAAAATATTTTAAGCTAGTTAGTTCTTACTACACAAAGCTTGTGTGGTAGGCAAAATAATGACCTCTCAAATATACTCATGTCTTACCTCCAGAATCTCTGGCAATGTTATACTACATGGCAGAGGGGGATTAAGGTTGCAGATGGCATTAAATTTGCTACTCTACTGATTTTTTAAAATAGGATTACCTTGGATTATCCCAATGGTCTCAGTATAATCACAAGGGTTCATAAATTTGGAAAGAAGTAAAATAGTCAGAATCAGAGAGAAGGCAGAAAAAAAACTCAGACAAAATGATTCAGCCTGATCTTGCTGGTATTAAAGATGAGGGAATGGGGTGACAGTCAAGGAATGCAGGTGGCCTGTAGATGCTGAAAAAGATAAGTCAACAAATTCTTCCCTAGAGCCTACTGAAAGAAATACAGTCATACAGACCTTAGAGATGACTTTGTATCAGTGAGACCCATTCTGGATTCGGACATGAGATTTGTAAAAAAATTACTCTGTGTTATTTTAAGCCATTATGTCTGTGGTAATTTTAAATAGTAGAAATAGGAAGCTAATACATAGGTTATTCAATATTAAAATACTTTATAAATAGTACAGATCTCCTGCATTGCAGGCAGATTCTTTACCATCTGAGCCACCAGGTAAGCCCAAATAATTTTAATAAATGTTAAATTTTAATATGAGCATACTGACACCTTTGAATTTTATTTCAATATTTTGAAGAGAAAACTGTGAATTAACATCAATGAATTGTTTGCTGATACAGTCAAGAGGATATGGTGAATTTATGCTCTGGTAATAACCCCTCTGTTTCAACATGTGACATTAACTAAACAAATACAATGGAGTAAAATCCCTAAGACAATTGAGCTGTGATGCTGCTGCTGCTGCTGCTGCTAAGTCGCTTCAGTCGTGTCTGATTGTATGCGACCCCATAGACGGCCACCCAGCAGGCTCCCCAGCAGGCTCCCCTGTCCCTGGGATTCTCCAGGCTAGAACATTGGAGTGGTTTGCCATTTCCTTCTCCAATGAATGAAAGTGAAAAGTGAAAGTGAAGTCACTCAGTCGTGTCCGACTCTTAGAGACCCCATGGACTGAAGCCTACTAGGCTCCTCCATCCATGGGGTTTTCCAGGCAAAAGAGTACTGGAGTGGGGTGCCATTGCCTTCTCCTCAATTGAGCTATAGAAAAAGGAAAATATCTGGAGATGAGAGAACAATCCACTCCCTTCCTCACTGCCCAAAGGCAGAAATGATATTTTAAGCAAACAGATCAATGATCTAAGATTGTGCTATATGGCACTGGTTTGTCTCCCATAGCAGAAAAGGAATTGAAGCCAGACTCACTGCTTGAAGCTTGAATCTGCTGGGGACTCCAAAATAGGCTATATTGTGATAAGAGGCTGAAAAGCTCCTGCCACACTTCCCTCTTTTCAAATATCATCATGTGCCTTGGTGAGCTCTGTGCCTAATGAAGAAGAAAGACACAGACACAAGATTTTCAAATCCAGATACCTCACTTGCACTGAGGATATATCTGCATTTCACCAGGCTCATGTTGGAGTAATGAACCTAAATCACAATTAATTATAAGACCTATTTCTCAATTTGAGGCCTAGCGTACTAAATGGAGGTAAAAACAACTTCAACAGGAAAATAAAACTTCACACAGGAAGAGACAAACACAATGGTGGAGAGAGAGAGACAAAGACAGAATAAAATGAAAATAAAGAGTTCTCTTCAAATAATCCTGCAAGCCAAAATTTTAGACCACTTGGGAGAACATAATTCTATGAAAACTATTGAGAAAAGTATTGGGATAGAAATTCACTTTAAAATATCAATTTTCAAAAATAATCTAAATTACAAATACCAAGGATGTTAAAAGGAAAAAAAAAATGGAGAAACATCTGACAAATAAAAGAAAAACAAAATAGAAATTATGAATTAAAAGTTTCAGGATATTTAGTGCCCTTGCTCCCTGTTTCCAGGATCTTCTATGAATTTACTATGTTTCCTGTCCAAGACTAGCAAACAATGTTTTAGTTTCAATTGGGCAGGCCCATCTATACAGCTACTCAACCTAGGTCTCAGTAACTGTTCCCTTCTTTGCCCTAGTGGAAGCAAAGATGCCCTGCTCTTTCTGTGCATAGGGTACTGCAAAATTCCTATATGGACCATCCAAGTCCTGCCTTTGTAAATATTTTCTTAACTTTTACCTACTTGTTCAGTTTGATTTTGACATCTGTTTCATACTGGGAAAGTTACCAATTGAAGAATTGTATTGAAATAGTTTCAGTAATAGTCCTTTTTTTTTTTTTTTAAAGAGAACTTCTGAGTTCAGTTGCTTATATATTTGTGGCATGAATGAGTAAACCTTTTTATGTGGGAGATTAGGACATTGTTATCTTGTAACCATAGAAAATAGTTCATAAGCAAAGAAAAAATTGATGACTAAAAATATCTAATTTGTAATACAAGTAAAAATTTAAAAGCCTTGTTGGTTGCTTTATCTCCTGTATTTAAAGGACAGATTAAGAACCAATGTTAGGGTCTTTGAGGATTTCTGAGTCATAACATCAATAATATGCCCAATTCCACCAGGACTCTTAAGTTCATATAAGGCAGTGGCAAGGAAGGAGGGCTTATTGGAGACATGAAATGAGAACTATTGAAAAGAATCAGATCAGTCTGTGAACCTTAAGGTGCCTCAAGCCTGAAATTCCCTTGCCAGACAAACTATTTTCCTCACTCTTTGAAGGAACTGGTTTACCCTGAATAACAATTTCTGAGGGCTGCCCATGGGGTGGCTGCCTCACAAACCAATGTTCTTCAAGACCCAAATCCATGACCCTTCATTACTTCCATTCTTATAGTGAAATAGATACCAAACTATCACAGTTACAGAAATACAAACAAATAATATTGAAGATAACCTATAAATGAAAACATATCCCCCAATATGGGTGTTTGCTTTCATGAATTTATATAAGTAGAAGTAAGTGTCTCAGCAGGAAATAAGTGGCACACTCAAAATAAAGAATTTGGTGACAATTTAATAAAGTGAATATTTATAAAGGCTTTCAAGACTTTTTGAAAAGATGCACAGTTACCTCTGTGGTCAATCGACAATTTTGTTGACAATAGACAATGTTGGATGACGATGTAATGAATTAAGTTTCCTGTGATCAATGGAAATAAAGGGATATCAGAGACGTTGAGGCAAGGTAATAGCTGCTAACCATCAAAGGCAAAGATGATTGCAATTATCAAAATAAGCCATGGTTACAAACACATGAGCTTATCTAACCTATAAGGCATCTGTGAGTGTTGCTAATTGGTCACAGGGTCAAGAGATATATAAGGCATAGAAAAGCTTACCAAGTTGTTGCTTCACATACAAATTGGTAAATAATTAAAATAATAATTATTACAATTAGAGTATGTTTAAGGAAGTGTTCTATAATACAACTGCTGCTGCACACCATACATTTGTCCTGCTACCATGTATATAGGTGACTGAACATTAGAGAAAGGAAAAGAACCCTTAGGGATTATGAGATGCTGACTCTAAAATGATATTAATCTTTAGAAATAAGTGGGCTCTTAATCAGATGGAGGATTTGTGAAGGTTAGATGACAGATGAAGTTCTGGTTTGAATCTGACTAGCAATGGATATAGTGGGACTGCAAATAGTCCCTGTGGTTAATTATTCAGCTTCAGATTTCATGATATATCTTAATATATTTTGCGTGTGTCATATTCCCATATTGATTTCTGACCTAGGAAGCATATTTATCATTATAGAATGTGGTTATATGGCAGACAGGTAATAAATGAAGTGTTGTGCTCATCTAGAGCAGAGTAGGTATATTGAATCTACAGAACACAGTCCCCAGAGTCATATTTAGAATAAACACACCAGATAATTCACACATCGTGGTTTGGATCTTTGTTCTGTTGATTAAGAGCTAATGCTGTGAAATGGCTAAGTGAAGTTTTACAATGGATTCCCTCTCCTGATCATGATATTAAATAAAAACAACAATACTTGCCTGAGGAATGGCAGAAAATAGATCCTGCCTTTAAATGATAAAGGATGCAAGAGTGGTTGAATCCATGATGTCTTCATTTCTGTCACTGGTCCTGATCCCTGCAAAAACTGGAATGATCCTGAAGGATAAAGTGCACTCTGTATGTTCAAACAGATAATCAGCTAATTGCAGACCCTGTGTCCAAACTGGGTTATTTTCTATAGCTGATAAAGTCTGAGGCACATGGTATGTGCCTACTGACTGAGTGAAAAATTTGTGTCTGCCCATATTGCAAAAGAAATGGAAAAACAATTCTCATTCTCTTAGAATGAACAGCAATTTAAAGGTGTACTTGTGACCTAGGTTATTATTAAAGCTTTCCCTCTCTGTCATAATATGATAAAGACCTGGATCCTCTGCACATCCTGAAGAACAGAGCATTGGTCTACCACATGACTGTCATCCTGCTAATCAGAACAGATGAACAGGGAATTCTTGGTAGCCCAGTGGTTAGGATCCTGTGCTTCCACTGCAGCGGGTACAGGGGGTATGTGTGATCCTCACCTGGGGATCTTGCAAACTGCATGGCACAGTCCAAGAACAAACAAAATAACAGATGAACAATATTTGTATAGAATGTTAGAGATAAGACACTGGCATAGCAGAGGATAAACTCCATAAAGACCCAAGAATTTTTCTATCAGTAGATTTTAGGTGTTAGGTTGATTAGACTATATGCTCTGGGGAAACTCTCACACATATATACAATAAGAGAGAAAATATAGCTTTTGCACAATTTTTAATAGTGCAAAGTAGGAAATATACATGCTGATTTGCAGGAAAATGCATGTTACAGTACTTTTGTACAATATTCTAATGGACATTAACCAGAGCACATTTAATTTAGTAGGGGTAAATTCAGCACATAAATTTGAATGAAAAAATCCTTCAGAACAATATATGTATAACCATATTTTACCCTTAAATGTATTAGTTGAAAAAAGTTTTTATGGAACCAATGATACTAAATTATAAAAGAACATACAGTAGAATGATACATCTGAAATTGTGACAGTGGTTACTTCTAGAATAAAAGGGAGATATATCAGAAAGTGTATAGGCACATAGGGAACTTCAAATATATCTATAAAATTTCATTCAGTTAAAACATTAAATCTTAAATACTTATGATATAGTGATAATATTTTTTTAAAATAGATTGTTGGTATGCAAATGTCTGTTTCATTGTTTACCATGTTTACTTATATATTTGAAATATGTAATCATGGGAGGACTCTCTAGGTGTTCCAATGGTAAAGAATATGCTTGCCAGTGCAGGAGACACAGGAGACATGGGTTCAGTCCCTGAGTTGAGTTGATCCCCTGGGGCAGGAAATTGCAACCCACTCCAGTTTTCTTGCCTGGAAAATTCTATAGAGAGAGGAGCCTGGTGGTCTACAGTCCATGGGGTTGCAAAGAGTCCGACATGACTGATTGATTGAGTGAGCACACATGCAATCATTTAAATAATAAAAATAAAATATTTTATATTAAAAAACATGTTTTAGATCAACTCTGTGAAACTCCATATCAGTGCAAAACAAGCCAGTTTTTAGTTCTTGATTCTGCAGCCTTCAGGTATACACTGTCCTCTGATATCCAGAGACTTTTCCTTAGCCTATGGCAGTTTATGTCATTACTAGGCTTTTGCCACAATATCTTGATACTCTTTGACCTCCTGCATTTTCAGAGCATCATAACATTCTAGAATTGAAATAGACTAGTGACTCAGGTGGTAAAAAATCCACCTGCAATGCCAGAGACCTGGGTTTGATTCCTGGGTTGGGAAGATCCCATGGAGAAGGGAATGGCTACCCACTTCAGTACTCTGGCCTAGAGAATTCCATGGACTGTATAGTCCTTGGGGTTGTGAAGAGTCAGACAAGATTGAGTGACTTTCACTTCACATCATATTAACTAAATTATACAGAAGTGGAAACATTTTTAATAATATGTTTGGTTATTCATTTTGTATCAAATGTCACAGGATATGGTATTTTAGGGTATTATCTTCACTACATAGTTTCATATCCCTTCAAACTAGTTTTTTTAACTGTCGAAATAAAACTGATTTTTAAAAAAATTTTATTGCTTTGGTTTCAATTGTAGATACCTTTAATTCCTTTTGCATTAGGAAGAATATAGATATATAAAGATAGAAAGATACATTCTGGTCTCTGTTAAGTACCTTCATAAATCAACATAGTTATTTCCATATTCCAGTATTCTAGACTCAATTTTAAGCATGATAGATTTAAATAGATGAGAAAATTTACATTCCTTATGGAGTTAGCATCGTAATGAAATGAAGCTAAGCTAGTGTCTAAAGTGCTATATCTCAGAATTAATTAACATGCAGATATTATATACAGTATGTGAAATGCCCTTCATGTAAGTCTGGTCACAAGGTAGCTATATTATATAGTAATATTTATGTATACAAGAGCAGAAAGGAAATTATAATTTATATTAAGTCAACAAAATTATGATTTAGTGGAGGTTTTTAAATTATTTTTATTCATTTTATGCAAGTTATTTTTTAACAGAGATGTTCATTTTAAAGCAGATGGAAAAATCATTTCCTGGAGCTGAAAACAGTTCTAGGATGATAATAGGAAGGCTTGTCATTTTCTAATACTAGTTTCCCAAGTGTCTCAGTGGTAAAGAGTCTGCCTGCAATGCAGGAGATGCAGGTTTGATTCCTGGCTCAGGAAGATCCCTTGGAAAAGGACATGGCAACCCATTCCATCATTCTTGCCTGTGAAATTTCATGGACAGAGGAGCCTGGTGGGCTACAGTCCATGAGGTCACAAAAAGAGTCAAGCAAGACTTAGCAACTAAACAACAATTAAGTCTCAAAGCATTGACTTGACTGAAATTGTTTAGGTATGCTGCTCCAGCATTATAGGTCTTCTGTTTCTGATACCCTTAAACAAACTTGCATGATTTCTTCCTCCACCATTTTCATCATATTTGACTGACTCTGCTATTCTAAGTCTTCCAAGTGATGCTCAGTAAAACTTGCCATTCCAGGAAGTGATAGATCTTAAAGCTTGTTTACAACTTCAAAGAGTATCTGCTTTTGGTACTATTTTCTCATTAAGTTATAGGTGACCTAATAGTATGCAGGTCAGGAAGCAACCGTTAGAACTGGACATGGAACAACAGACTGGTTCCAATAAGAAACGGAGTACGTCAAGGCTGTATATTGTCACCTTGCTTATTTAACCTATATGCAGAGTACATCATGAGAAACGCTGGGCTGGAAGAAGCACAAGCTGGAATCAAAATTGCTGGGAGAAATATCAATAACCTCAGATATGCAGATAACACCACTCTTATGGCAGAAAGTGAAGAGGAACTAAAGAGCCTCTTGATGAAATTGAAAGAGGAGAGTGAAAAAGTTGGCTTAAAGCTCAACATTCAGAAAACAAAGATCATGGCATCCAGTCCCATCACTTCATGGGAAATAGATAGGGAAACAGTGGAAACAGTGGCAGACTTTATTTTTGGGGGCTCCAAAATCACTGCAGATGGTGATTGCAGCCATGAAATTAAAAGACGCTTACTCCTTGGAAGGAAAGTTATGACCAACCTAGATAGCATATTGAAAAGCAGAGACATTACTTTTCCAACAAAGTTCGTCTAGTCAAGGCTATGGTTTTTCCAGTGGTCATGTATGGATGTGAGAGTTGGACTGTGAAGAAAGCTGAGCACCAAAGAATTGATGCCTTTGAACTGTGGTGTTGGATAAGACTCTTGAGTGTCCCTTGGACTTCAAAGAGATCCAACAAGTCCATCCTAATGGAGATCAGTCCTGGGTGTTCATTGGAAGGACTGATGCTGAAGCTGAAACTCCAATACTTTGGCCACCTCATGCGAAGAGCTGACTCATTGGAAAAGACCCTGATGCTGGGAAGGAGTGGGGGCAGGACGAGAAGGGGATGACAAAGGATGAGATGGCTGGTGGCATCACTGACTTGAGGGACATGAGTTTGGGTAAGCTCTGGGAGTTGGTGATGGACAGGGAGGCCTGGCGTGCTGTGGTTCATGGGGTCACAATGAGTCGTACACGACTGAGTGACTGAACTGAGTTGAATTGTATTGCTATAAATTATAAAATATTGAAATACTTTAGAGAGAGCTTCTTGCATTTTCTCACCCTATAAACCATAATTCTGACAGTCATACTCTAGCAGGATTTCTTCAATTGACAAAGAATAATAATAGAAAGAACCTTTATCTAGGTCCTTTGCTATGTATATTAGTAAAACATTGTAGGTGATAGAACATACTGAGATGGAAACACTATGTATTTTTTAATGTCTGAAACAAAGTATAAATATTCATGATTCTCTTACTGTCTAAAAAGTTGGAAAAAGACCTCGTGTTCTGTGTTAAGTCACTCAGTCGTGTCCGACTCTTTGAGACCCTATGGACTGTAGCCTGCCAGGCTCCTCTGTTCATGGAAGAATTCAGTTGGATGTAATTTATGGAAATGGTCATTATTTTAATTGATTATGAATGATAAAAGTTCTTCAGTTCTCATCTCTGGAAACCACTCTCTGCTTATCTTAGGTCTGTCTCCAATGTCATTTTCTTGCGTCTGAAGCTTTACTTGAAAAAAACATTTATTTTTCATATTTACATTTGCTCAAATTTGACTGCAGTGGCTCAGCAGTAAAGAATCCGCCTGCAACGCATGAGCCACAGGAGACCTGACTTCGATCCCTGGGTTGGGAAGATACCCTGGAGGAGGGCATGGCAACCCACTCCAGTATTCTTGCCTGGAGAATCCCTTGGACAGAGAAGCCTGGCAGACTACAGTCCATAGGATCGCAAAGAGTTGGACATGACTGAAGTGACTTAGCAAGCAAATTTGACTTTAATTACAAATGTTATAAACTTTTTTATGGAAAATTTATAATAAACCTTACTAAGAGGCCTAAGTACCTCCATTTACAAAGGCTGAAATCCTGTGATTTATTTGGATGCTGTTTTTCTTTTTATCATTTCTACAAGCATTACCATTGTAAGAAATCATCAAACTGTTCCAGAGTGAATCAGTTTCCACGCAAGTCACTGTTCTGGTGATATAAGTATCAATAAAGACACAGAGTTGTTTCTGCCTATAACTCAGAATTTTGTTGTTGGTCTGTGTGTGTGTGTGTGTGTGTGTGTGTGTGTGTGTGTGCGTGCATGTGGTAATAAAAATTCCACTTCTTAAGTTCTTACTACGGGTGCTAAGATCTTTAAAATGTACACACATATTTCTCATTTAATTTTTACAAAAAACTATAAAGTTGGTTTTATTACCTGCTTTACACGAGTCAGGAATGCATAACACAATGCGATTAAGTGTACTAAATAGCTCTTGTTTTACTGATTCCCTTAATGAAAACCAGTATTAATTTGGAGAGAGATGGGGGTTTATTTCTGTCCCTTGAGTGAAGTTCTCCAGGGTTTTATATTCAGCAGCTAGAGGTTTATTAATGAAAGACTGTAAGAGCTTTTTTTTGTTGTTGTTCTTTGGAGGTTTTGAGTTCAATTCGCAGATCTTGCCTCAGGCAGCTTCAAACTGTGGCAAATGCCTAGACAGGAAGACTGGTCATGTGCTTGTGGAAGATTTAAAGCACTATAAAACTGTGGGAAATACCACACCATCTCTTAGCTTCTAACCAGATTCTCTACCTTCAGGCTAAACAGAGCCCGGGTTTTCGGCAAAGGGAAATCTGATTATGAGTTTGACCGCGTGGTTTCCATTTTGAAATGACCGTTCTGAATGACGGCCAAAAGCTCTTCAGTTTTTCTTCTAAGTGGAGCCCATTTACCTGGGTCACAAGATCAACTCATGCCTAGAATGACAAAAGCTCCTAGGGAAGAAATTCATCCATTTTTTCAGTTGCAGAAACAGAAGTGTTGCTCAACACTTAAATCCTTTATTTTGACCTGCAGTGATTTCTTTTATATTCTTTTGAGTTCTGTACCATATTAATTGATCCCACATCTGGAAGAGCATGATTTTTTTTTTTCCCTCTGCGTACTTATTTTTCTGTATTTCTGAATGAAAACATCTCTTTTCCTGCCTTTTCCCAATCTAAGAACCTTTTAGTTCCTCCATTTTCTCTTCATTTTGTCTTAGATTATATCCTATTTCACTTTGCCTACTTTCTAGACCTTACCCTATACTAAAAAACTAAAAGCTGTCCTACTTCATGACCCTCAAACTGAAACAATGCTTTTAAATCTAGGTCCTCAAAATGATTCAAGGGAACAAATACCATTCCATTGTATAAATTTGGGAGGGTTCAAGTGTCAATTTTCCCATCTTGCCTTACTTCATTTTAACTGCCAGTCTTCTGGCTTCTTTTGACCTTTATGCCCCACATATCTGAGGTAAAATTTTTCATTTTCTCTCATTTTCCTCAAGCCTCTATGCTAATTGTATACCTGCGATTTACAGAGAATGTAGGTTTCTGGTGTACTTTCTCAAGGCAGAGTCTTCACATAAATAATTTAATCTGGATCTACTTACATGTTTGTTCCTTGTCCTCACCTTCAGTGAAAGAAAATCCTTTTTTCTGTATAAGCCTAATCTTTTTATTTCTTTATTGAATCAAAATTCTTACTCCTTCAGAGACCTAGCTATGTCTATTTAATTTCTTCTCCAAGAATAATTTTATTTTCTGGGTTTTTATTTTTAGCTTAAAACCATTTATAAATTTCTCATAGGAAAACAAATTTTACTTCAGGACATATTTGCTATTTATGTATGTGAATATACTATACATATATAGTATCTCATAACTTTAATTCTGTTAAATAATGAGGCAAATTTGCTAGTATGTACACCAAATATGTTCTTTTTTATTTTATTTTATTTTTTTAGTTATAACTTAAAAAATTAAAAAGGAAGAACTAATACAGCCATATTTTAAAAATCAAAAATATAGACTTAATCTGACAAATGTTAATGGATCCGCATTAACACATTAATGGATCCATTTTATCCAATGTGATAAAATGACTCCTGTTAAAATAATAATGTCCTCAAAATCTTGTAATTAATAGAACTATCTGATCTCATAGCAGAACATATATTAGGTTCCCATGAATATATATCAGGAAAGGCATACATACACAAATTATTAATATGGAATTCAGTAAAGAATTTAAGGTAAAGTTTAATTCCTTTGTTCTAAATATCTAAAGTGACTATGAATCATTTGTTCAATTTTTATAAGTACTATGCTATACTATGCTATGCTAAGTCACTTCAGTCGTGTCTGACTCTGTGCGACCCCAGTGACGGCAGCCCACCAGGCTCCCCTGTCCCTGGGATTCTCCAGGCAAGAACACTGGAGTGGGTTGCCATTTCCTTCTCCAATGCATGAAAGTGAAAAGTGAAAGTGAAGTTGCTCAGTCGTGTCCAACTCTAGCGACCCCATGGACTCCAGCCTACCAGGCTCCTCCATCCATGGGATTTTCCAGGCAAGAGTACTGGAGTGGGGTGCCATTGCCCATGCCAAAGGATAATAAAGAAATGTAAGCAATTTCTCATTCAAACTCATATCCTCATCAAATATAATTTGACTTTTTTTCTTTTCAAATTGATTTTTAATCATTTGCTTCTCAAATTGAAGTCTTTCCCCATCCACTACTCTTAATAAATTTATTCTTACTAATGTTGAAGTTTATCTTTCTAAATCTCCCAGTACTAAATAATATTTTATAAGCTATCATCTGTTTTCTTCTTACTTTTACATCATTCAGCTCTTACCACTCCACTGCTTTTTCCTTCCCAAGTTTGTTTTTATTGAATCATCTTCCCCCATTTTTGTTCTCCTTGTGGTATCTTCCAGTTTTCTCCCTGAAAAGGCTTTTTATCTCTCCCTGTAACCCTTTCTTTAACTCTTTGCTGTGTATATTCTCCTTAGGTGACCTTACAGAATCTAATGAGTACTGAAGAAGTGAAGTGAAGTTGCTCAGTCATGTCTGACTCTTTGCAACCCTATGGACTGTAGCCTACCGGGATCCTCTGTCTATGGGATTTTCCAGGCAAGAATACTGGAGTAGGTTGCCATTTCCTTCTCCAGGGGAACTTCCCCACCCAGGGATCGAACCAGGCCTCCCGCATTGTAGGCAGACGCTTTACCGTCTGAGCCACGAGGGAAGCCCTAATGAGTATTGCTGCTGCTGTTAAGTCGCTTCAGTCGTGTCTGACTCTGTGCAACCCCATAGACAGCAGCCCACCAGGCTCCCCCGTCCCTGGTATTCTCCAGGCAAGAACACTGGAGTGGGTTGCCATTTCCTTCTCCAGTGCATGAAAGTGAAAAGTGAAAGTGAAGTCACTCAGTCCTGTCCGACTCTTAGTAACCCCATGGACTGCGGCCCACCAGGCTCCTCCGTCCATGGGATTTTCCAGGCAAGAGTGCTGGAGTGGGGTGCCATTGCCTTTTCCGCTAATGAGTATTAGTTCCATTTAATTATCTGCTGATCTGTCTATCACTTTCTCATTCATATTTTCTCTCCCTCTCTCTCATTCATTCTCAAATATCTCTCCCTGTCTCCCCTCTCTTTTTCAGACACACAGGCACTGTTGAGTCTGAGAGAGGTATGTATCATGGTCACATATGGGCTGTCTTGGAAATAGAGGTTCTCATAGGCTGTGAACTACTCATGCTGTCATGGGTCATGGAAATAGTGATGTACAGATCTGACACAGCTGAATGGAGCTAACCCTGTGCTCTCTGGCATATTCATCCTATGGGAAGAGAATGGCCTACCCTCGTCTTTGTTCTTTGCCAGATTTCATGGTGAGAAGGGGTAACCCTCTCCCAGACCTCTTAACTATCTCATCTGAGTGAACATCAATGTTCATACACTTAACCAACAGCAGTGACACCAGACATGTGATGAAGTTCAGGGGAATGATTCTGTTTTACCAAGTATATATAATAAAAGATACGGCCCAAAGGAAACACGTGGCCAAACTTAGCACTAGATTCCTTGGCCAACAGTTGACCCTATTTGCACAGATTTTTTTTAACTGTGTTAGGTCTTCGTCTCTGTGTGCTGGCTTTCTCTAGTTGTGGAGAGCAGGGACTACTCTCTATTTGTAGTGTGTGAGCTTCTCATTGCAGTGGTTTATCTTGTGGAGCATGGGCTCTAGGGCAAACTAGCTTCAGAAGTTGTAGCTTGTGGGCTCCAGAATGCAAAATCAGTATTTGAGGCTCATGGACTTAGTCTTAGTTGCCCCGCAGCCTGTGGGATCTTCCTGACCAGAGACTGAACAAGTATCCCCTGCATTGCAAGGTGGATTTTTAACCACTAGACCACCAGGGAAGTCCTATATGAACTCCTTTTAGCTCTGTCTCTTGTGCCTTACGTGGATACAAGCTGATGAGAAAAACACTATTTTCCATCCTCTGGCACTAGTGGAAGGCTCAAACTATGCATCCCTCTGCCCATGTAGGGGAATTCTCATCCTCAGCCCAACATCCTAGCAATAATAAAAACACTGAAACTGTCTCCTCTCCCTGCTTTCTGAGGCCACTTTGGATCTGCATGAGAAACCTACCCTGCTCTCCCCAGAGACTTCAGTTACAGTTTTAATGAAGTTTTTCATATCCCTATAATATGTGTATAGTGTCAACAGTGTCAACATCTGAACCATATTTTGGTTGTGTGGGAGGTCCACCCTGCTCTACAGGATGGTTACATCAGGATAATTACAGAACGGGAGGCATTTTAGTCGAGCTAAAATATGTGAAGCATTTAGGACAGTGTGTGGCCCATAGTGAATATTCACCATGTTAGCTATTAGTAAATGTTGTGTACCACTTCTGCTCCCAGCGTGCTGACATCTGAAATATTATGCTAAGGTGAATATAGTTTTTAGCCAAAAGTATAAGCGATGAAAGAGACTTAAGATTCAATCTCTGAGTCAGGAAGATACCCTGGAGAAGGGCATGGGAACCCACTCCAGTACTGCCTGGAGATTCTTATGAACAGAGAGCCTGGCAGGCTATAGTCCATAGGGTTGCAAAGGGTCAAACACAACTGAAGTAACTTCTTAGTATGCACAATAAGCATTTAAAAAATTATTTCTTGAACTTAGACACAGAGAATCACTCCTGAGAGAATATCAAGATATATGGTGGTGACTGCAGTTGCAACATTAAGAACGCAGCTTTCATGTAGTGTCCTAATGCCCTTTTAAAAGCATTAACATGGGTCATGCTTCACATCAAAGCATTAACATGTTCAGACTTGTGTCTCCTTCAGAAAGGTTACACCTCTTGCTTCCAGTTTTCCAAATTTCTGTCCTAAGGCCTGAGCATCATATTCAATACAGGAAGAGGGTGTTTATCCCTTCAAGCATAAAAAATAAAATATAATTCTTCCTGCCACCTATTGTATCTTTCTTCTACATTCCTCACTTCCAGGGCTGTAACAACAGAGAAGCTCCCTTTGATGTGGTACTGACAAATCAAACTGAACCATTTGTAAACCAGACTCAATCTTCTGTTTTCTTTTAACCTTTTTTATATTTTCTAGATTCATTTTCCTTTAGTGATTAGATGAAGCAGATCACTTATACCATTTGCTCAAGATTCCTTTCAATTCCCATCCAGCATGCTAGGATTCTGGATATAGTTTCTTTTCTATGGAGGAGGTTCTTTGGGGTGTGAAGTTGATTTGTAACTGATTCATGGAGGGAGTGAGGGAAGCAAAAGGTATCAGTTTTGCTGATGTGAATCAGGTCACAGAAGATATGATTTTGAGTCTAGCAGCTATAGTGGCATCTTCTTATCTCAACTGGTAGGTTTGATTTTCGTCAGCTTCTTACTCAAGGCAAACTCCTCTGGCTCTCGGCTCTTCTTCAGTTTGGCAATGGGAAAATGTCCTGAATGTTCAATTCGGGATCTGTTCCTATACTCAGATCTCTGATTTTTAGGTTAACTATTACACACATAATAAAAATCATTTGCTCCTTTAAAAAAAGTGTATTCTTTAACTCAATGGATTACACTGAACCACACATGACAGTGTAATTGTACAGAGCTACTGCAAGAAACAGGCACTCAAGGAAATAGTCTGAAATTGTTTCTCAGAGTTGGGTGATTTTGAAAACAGCAAGAATCTTCTTAACTTGGGTAAATGGCTACTGCTAGATGTTACTATGTGCTGATGGTGGTGACTGAAGCACTTACATTTTCACCTGTGGTCACCTGATATAAAGGTATAATAAAGCCAACACTGTGATAAATTGTGTGGCTTCTGCAGTAAACCATTTCTTCAAGAAAAGTTGGAATATGAAGTCTGTGGGTATGGACTGTGATTGATAACACACACAGGAGCTTTAAGGAAGAAAATTACAAACTCATGACTTTAAATTTTCAGTCGAAGAATGGTCACTTAATCACAAAGTCTCTCTGACGTACTTTGATGGTTCAGCCATAAGGCTCACATAGTAAAAAGTCAGATACAGAAGCTGCTCCTTCAGATTGCTGATTTAAAGTCTAGATTGATTTTCCAGCTTCACCATAACAGTTATGTGGACATTATAGTATTAAATGGGAGATCATATTACATTGAGAATTAGAATGGGGTTATCAGGTTAAATGAGAAAGACTGAATAAGTCTCTCTGAGCTTTTTGTTTGCCAGCAGAATTAGATCTATTTCCTGGTCTTATGCATCAGTTGTCTTGTTTTTGAGCAAACTCTGGGAGATAGTGAAGGACAGGGAAGCCTGGTGTGCTACAGTCTGTGGGGTCGCAAGGAGTTGGACATGACTTAGTGACTGTACAACAATAACAAAGTCCTAATAATGTCTTTATCTGAGAGAATTGTCTTATAAGAGGAATTCGAACCCTTCACCATAGCTCCATTTCTATTGTCTTAGTCACATCTCAGACAAACTAATGAAACCACATTGTGGCAGAAGCCAAATCAGTTCAGTTCAGTCACTCAGTCATGTCCGACTCTTTGGACCCCATGAATCACAGCACGCCAGGCCTCCCTATCCATGACCAACTCCTGGAGTTTACCCAAACTCATGTGCATTAAGTCAGTGATGCCATCCAACCATCTCATCCTCTGTCATCACCTTCTCCCCCTGCCTTCAATCTTTCCCATCATTAGGGTCTTTTCCAATGAGTTAGTGCTTCTCATCAGGTGGCCAAAGTATTGGAGTTTCAGCTTCAATATCAGTCCCTCCAATGAACATCCAGGACTGATCTCCTTTAGGATGGACTGGTTGGATCTCCTTGCAGTCCAAAGGACTCTCAAGAGTCTTCTCCAACACCACAGTTCAAAAGCATCAAATCTTCGGTGCTCAGCTTCCTTTATAGTCCAACTCTCACATCCATACATGACCACTGGAAAAACCATAGCCTTGACTAGACGAACATTTGTTGGCAAAGTAATGTCTCTGCTTTTCAATATGCTGTCTAGATTGGTCATAACTTTCCTTCCAAGGTGTAAGCATCTTTTAATTTCATGGCTGCAATCACCATCTGCAGTGATTTTGGAGCCCCCCAAAAAACAAAGTCAGCCACTCTTTCCACTGTTTCCCCATCTATTTGCCATGAAGTGATGGGACTAGATGCCATGATCTTCGTTTTCTGAATGTTGAGCTTTAAGCCAACTTTTTCACTCTCCACTTTCACTTTCATCAAGAGGCTCTTCAGTTCTTCTTCACTTTCTGCCATAAGGGTGGTGTCATCTACATATCTGAGGTTATTGATATTTCTCCTGGCAATCTTGATTCCAGCTTGTGCTTCCTCCAGGCCAGCGTTTCTCATGATGTACTCTGCATATAAGTTAAAAAAGCAGGGTGACAATATACAGCATTGATGTACTCCTTTTCCTATTTGGAACCAGTCTGTTGTTCCATGTCCAGTTCTAGCTGTTGCTTCCTGACCTGCATACAGGTTTTTCAAGAGGCAGATCAGGTGGTCTGGTATTCCCATCTCTTTCAGAATTTTCCACAGTTTGTTGTGATCCACACAGTCAAAGGCTTTGGCATAGTCAATAAAGCAGAAATAGATGTTTTTCTGGAACTCTCTTGCTTTTTCCATGATCCAGCGGATGTTGGCAACTTTATCTCTGGTTCCTCTGCCTTTTCTAAAACCAACTTGAACATCTGGAAGTTCATGGTTCATGTATTGCTAAAGCCTGGCTTGGAGAATTTTGAGCATTTCTTTACTAGCATCTGAGATGAATGCAATTGTGTGGTAGTTTGAGCATTCTTTGTCATTGCCTTTCTTAGGGATTAGAATGAACACTTACCTTTTCCAGTCCTATGGCCACTGATGAGTTTTCCAAATTTGCTGACATATTGAGTGCAGCACTTTCACAGCATCATGTTTTAGGATTTGAAATAGTTCAACTGGAATTCCATCACCTCCTCCAGCTAGCTTTGTTTGTAGCGATATTTCCTAAGGCCCACTTGACTTTGCATTCCAGGATGTCTGGCAGCACTTAAATATGAAAGGCAAGGTGGCCTCCATACCTTAATAAACAGAAAGGTAAAGTGGTAATCAGAATGATTTACCCAAATGTTTTCTTAGTTGTGACTGGGAATGGGATACATGTTCTATTGATTGATACACTTAAGATGATGCGTTAATCCATCATGTAGCTACTTTTAATCTTTTTATAAAACACAAATTATGGTATGGCAAGTATATTAAAACTATAGTAAAAGAGAAAACAAGAGAGGGTATAATAGCAAGAAAATCTGAGTGAAGACAATGGATACACAGATGGTGGTGGTGTATCCATACTTAGTCTCTAAGTAGTGTGTGATTCTTTTGACCTCCATGGAGGTTAGCTTGCCAGGCTCCTCTGTCCATGGGATTTCCCAGGCAGGAATAGTAGAGTGGATTGCCATTTCATTCTTCAGGGCATCTTCCCAATCCAGGAATTAAACCAGTGTATCCTGCATTGCAGGTGGATTCTTTATGGACTGAGCCACCCGCTAAGCCAAGATACACAGATAACTGAGTATTATGATAATGGTGGACAAAGCTGCAAACCCAATTCACAATAAAGAAATTCTCAGAAATTTCCAGAATTTATATAATCAGCTATCTATTTTATTGGAGCTTAAGGGGAGGCAATTAAGGTAGGAGACTTGTGCTAAAGTTGATTAAAAAGCAGTTAGATTCATATATTGCCTTCACAGTCTATGACATTGGATGGCTATATCCCACTGCAACATTTTGGAAGTTTACTTTCTGAGAGATTAGTAGAGGGATTCTTTGGAATGGTTAGGATCTTGGACAACTGAGAGGAGTTACTCTATAGAAAACAAGTGATATTGTGAAAAATTGCATAAAAATATTGTAACCAGTATCCTTCTCCTTCCCAGTTCTCAGAGTGAAGGCACGAATATCCTCAACCTCACAAATAAAGTTGACTAGATAAGTTTAAGGTAAAAAAGCTAAAGCTACTGATATTTTCATACTGACCTTATTATTTCATTTTTAATTAATTACAATATCAGAGACCCCCTTTTCCAAATGCATGCTTTCAGAATTTTCAGTCAAAATATCTTCCCTTACTAATTACAACACATGTCTAAATGGTTATTAACAGGAATGTGAAAAAAATGGAAGCATGAGTATAAAAACAAAGAAAGAGTGAGAGAGGAAAAATAATGCAGAAAAACCAATCTGGAGGAAAGAAACTATATAAAGAAAGAAAAACTTAAAAAAGCCCGACACTTTTTAATATAAAATTTACTATTAATACCCTTAGTTCTAAGAAAAGATTTTGTATCTTTATAACAAGAATGCAAGAAGGAGATGATATAAGAAAGATTATTCTGGGGGTGATCTCTTTGAGTTTAAAACATTGTAGTAAAAGTGAAAAAAGAAAATATAATTAGAAGCATTGAAAGATAATGGAAGACACACTTAAAATATCTTCTAGAAAACAGAGCAAAAAAATTATATGAATGAAAAATAAAGAGAAAATATATAAATGAGAGGAGCTATGTAATAGATACAATTTTAAAGGAATATAATAATTCCAGATAAAGAGAATACAGAAAATAAAAAAGAGGAAGGAGAGAAAATAAGAGGCAAGATAGTACCTATGAATGAGAAATTCTTTTAATATAATAAAATAATTGTTTTTTAAGGCCCAAATCATTCAAGCACAATGGATAAAAAGCGACTAAGAGAAAAACATCTTACTTAAGAAAAGTCAAAAACCTACAAAGAGAAAAAAGAAGTAACCTTAGAAAAAATATAACATGAATCAAGATGATTTCAGAGCTTTCTGCAACAGTATGGAGAGCAAGAAAACATTGGAGCAACACCTTTAAAACCGAACGGAAGCTTGACACCCGAAAGATGGCTGACTAGAAATTTGTAGATTCCTCCTTTCTCTAGACAGACATTGAGTTAACAACAATATATGGACCGGAATACCTCTGTGAGAACTCTAGAGACTAGTTGAAAAGGTTCAATACTCAGGCTATTATGAAACCAAGAAAAGATTCTAGTGAAAAAAATACGGAAATTCACGGCATTTGGCACACATCTTCATGGCATAGCGCAAAGCAACAGGTAACAAAATCCTCCCTTCTGTGGTCATGTATGGATGTGAGAGTTGGACTGTGAAGAAGGCTGAGCGCCGAAGAATTGATGCTTTTGAACTGTGGTGTTGGAGAAGACTCTTGAGAGTCCCTTGGACTACAAGGAGATCCAACCAGTCCATTCTGAAGGAGATCAGCCCTGGGATTTCTTTGGAAGGAATGATGCTAAAGCTGAAACACCAGTATTTTGGCCACCTTATGCAAAGAGCTGACTCACTGGAAAAGACTCTGATGCTGGGAGGGATTGGGGGCAGGAGGAGAAGGGGACGACAGAGGATGAGATGGCTGGATGACATCACTGACTCGATGGACTTGAGTCTGAGTGAACTCTGGGAGTTGGTGATGGACAGGGAGGCCTGGCATGCTGTGATTCATGGGGTCGCAAAAAGTCGGACATGACTGAGTGACTGAACTGAACTGAACTTGAGGGCTCCTCCATTGGGAAGAGAAAGTTGCATCATGACTCCAGTATCCTGGTTTGTCTGGAGCTGGTGAGGGGACTAGTTTCTGTCTCACCTGACTCAGCGTCAATGGGATCAGAGTCCTAGTAAGAAATCTACTAAAAAACAGAAATGAGCAGCATATTAAAGCCGCAGTTCTGAAGCCAGACACTAGGGGGAGAAAGAGGTTAGAAAAGGTTTGCTGCTGCTGCTGCTGCTAAGTTGCTTCAGTCGTGTCCGACTCTGTGCGACCCCATAGATGGCAGCCCACCAGGCTCCCCCGTCCCTGGGATTCTCCAGGCAAGAACACTGGAGTGGGTTGCCATTTCCTTCTCCAATGCATGAAAGTGAAAAGTGAAAGTGAAGTCGCTCAGTCGTGTCCGACCCTCCGCAACCCCATGGACTGCAGCCTACCAGGCTCCTCCGTCCATGGGATTTTCCAGGCAAGAGTACTGGAGTGGGTTGCCATTGCCTTCTCGATAGAAAAGGTTTGAGAAACCCTAAAACCTTCAGCCCAGTGGTGAAAGTCTTGCCTTATCAGTGGACTTCCCTTGTGGCTCAGATGGTAAAGAATCTGCACTATTAGTATGCAAATCCTGGGAATGGTAGCTTTTTTTTTTTTTTTTAGTGCTCAAATTCTAGCAAAAAAGAAAAAAAAATACAAAATATGCAAAGAAACAGAAAATATATCTTAATCAAAGGAACAAAATAAAACTCCAGAAACTGATTTTTATACATAATTAGAGATGTTGTCAGTTTAAGGTGGAATGCTATAATTTAAGATTATTTTATGTAATTGCAATAGTAACCACAGAGAAAATATTTATAGACTATACATAAAAGGAAATGAGAAGGAAATCAACACATATAATTAAAAAGTATCAAGAAAAAAAACCAGAAGATAGAGGGGAAAAAAACAGCTACGAGGCATACAGAAAACAATGCAATAGCAATAATAAGTCCTTCCTAAAGAGTTGTAATTTTAAATATTAATAGAATAGAGCTTCCAAACAAAAGAATTAGGCTGGATGGATAAAGCAAAACAAAATAACAAAACAACAACAAAAAATATAATCTGTTTTCTATCTACAAAAAACTCACCTTTTTTTTTAAGAAAGATAGTTTTGTGATAATTTTTGAGACATCAGGTCTACATTATGCAGTAAGCAAGTTGCTGATTAACCAAGAAGATATAAGAATTATACATATTTAAGTACCAATCCTCAGGGTTCCTAAATATTACATAAAGGAAAATTTACAGAATTGAAGGGAGAAAGAAACAGAAATAAAATAATAGAAGGGTAATTCAATACTGAATGAAAAAAATGACAGAAAATTAAGAAAATAGGGGACTTGAATAACAAGCATTATATTAATAAAATATTGGACCTGGACAGACACATACAGAACACACAACCTCAAAACATTAGAATATACATTCTTCTCAAGTGAATATAGAATATTCTTCACGATAGATTACATGTCAGGCCACAAAAACATTCTTAACAAATTCCACAAGACTGAAATCATAAAAAAATACCTTCTTTGATGACAATGGAATTAATCTAGATATCAATAACAGGAGAAAAAGTGGAAAATCCATAAATAAATGGAAATTAAACTACACCAAAGCATCAAAGAAATCACAACTGGAAAATACCAAAGCATCAAGACATCAAAGAAAAGGCCCTAATTAGAAAATACTTTGAGACAAATGAAAAGAAAAACAGAGCATGCCGAGATTCAGGAGATTCAGCAAAACAGTACTAAAGGAAAATTTGTAGCTATACATTCAAACACTAAAAATAGATACAAGATTTCAAATCAACAACCTGATTTTACATTCTATAAAATATAAAGGGAAATAATAAAGATTAGTGCAGAGATAAATTGAGATGAAAAAAATGATAGAAAAACCAATAAAATTAAGTGTATTTTTGAAAAGTTGGTAAACCAAATTTAAAATTATTTTATGTAATTGCAATAGTAACCACAGAGAAAATATTTATAGACTCCATATAAAAGAAAATGAGAAGGAAATCAAAGCATATAATTTAAAAATATCAAGAGAAAAAACAGAAGATAGTTAGGGGGGGTGGGAAACAGCTACAAGGCATACAGAAAACAATGCAATAGCAATAATAGTCCCAAAGTATTTTATTCCTTTTGATGTTAAATGGAATTATCTTAATTTCCTTTTCAGACTGTTGTTAGTGTACAGAAATGCAGCCAATTTTTATGTGCTGATTTTTTATTTGGTAACTTTGCTCAATTTGTTTATTGCTCTAACAGTTTTTCTCTGTGTGGAATCTAGTTTAAGTAAGAAAAAAACAGAATAGATTAAAATAGCAAAAATCAGAAGTTAAAAAAGGGACATTACAACCAATGTCACAGAAATGAAAAGGATTACAACAGATACTACAAACAATTATACACCAATAAATTGATACCCTAGAAGAAATAGATACGTTCCTAAAAATACACAACCTATGCAGATTAAATCAGGAAAAGTTAGAAAATCTGAGCAGATCAATAATGAGTAAGGGGATTGAATCAGGCATCAAAAACATCTAACAAAATCTCAGGACCGAATGGCTTCACTGGAGAATTATACTATTTAAAGAAAAATTAATACCAATCCTCCTGAAACTCTTCCAAAATTTGAAGACATAATACTTTCACACTGATTTTCGGAGGTCAACATTAACCTCATACCAAGCCAAAGACACTGAAAGAGGAATCTATAGACAAATGTACCTGATGAATATTGATGCAAAAATCTTTAATGGAATACCAGGAAACAGAATACAATAGCACATAAAAAGGATTGATACCATTCCTAAGTATGCTGCTGCTGCTTCTGCTAAGTCGCTTCAGTCGTGTCCAACTCTGTGCGACCCCATAGATGGCAGCCCACCAGGCTTCCCCATCCGTGGGATTCTCCAGGCAAGAACACTGGAGTGGGTTGCCATTTCCTTCTCCAATGCATGAAAGTGAAAAGTGAAAGTGAAGTCGCTCAGTCAGGTCTGACTCTTAGCAACCCCATGGACTGCAGCCTACTAGGCTCCTCCGTCCGTGGGATTTTCCAGGCAAGAGTCCTGGAGTGGGGTGCCATTGCCTTCTCCCATTCCTAAGTATACAAGGATACAAATATAGTTCAACATAAGCAAATCAATCAGTGTTATATGTAGCATTAACAAAATGAATGCCAAAAGCATATGATCATCTAAAATGACGCAAAAAAAAAAAATTCACAAGATTCAACAACTTTTTATGATTAAAATTTAGTAAAGCAAAGCAAAACAAAAAATTAAGAATAGAGGGGCACTACCTCAGTATAATACAGACTTTTCTAAAGAGCCCACAGCTAACATCATACTTAATGGTGAAAGAAGTTTTGGTGAAATGGTGAAAGAAAGAAATGGTTCCTAAGTTAGGAACAAGGTAAGATGCCCATTATCTTCACTTCTATTCAACATAATATTGGAAGGTCTAGCCAGAGTAATTAAGTAAGACAAATAAATAAAACACATTCAAATTGGAAAGAGAGAAGTAAAATTTTCTCTGCTTATAGGCTGTATGTTGAAAATTCTGAAGATTCTACACACAGATAAAAACTGTTAGAGCAATAAACAAATTGAGCAAAGTTACCAAATAAAAAATCAGCACATAAAAATTGGTTGCATTTCTGTACACTAACAATTAACAGTCTGAAAAGGAAATTAAGATAATTCCATTTAACATCAAAAGGAATAAAATACTTTGGAAAAACCTAAGTAGGTGAAGGATTTGTACCCTTAAAGCTGCAAAATATCACTTAAGAAATACAAGACAGAAATATATGGAAAGACAAGCTTTGTGCAGGGATAGAAGGACTTATTCTTAAGAAATCCATATACCTAAAACAATCTACAGATTCAACACAAGCCCTATGAAACTTTCAATGCCATTTTTGCAAGAATAGAAAAAACAATATTAAAACTTGTGAAGAATTTCAAAAGACTCTAAAAAGCAGAGCAATTTTTGAAAAGAATCAAGTTGGCATACTAAAACTTTGTAAATTCAAAATGTATAACAAAGCTACAGTCATCAAAACAATGTATTACTGGCATAAAGACAGGGAAAAGTGAAAGTCTCTTCAACAAATACTGTTAGAAAAACCTGGATATACACAAACAGAAGGCTGAAATTAGATCCTTATCTTACACTATATACACAAAATTTAAATAGATTATGGACCTAAATATAAGACCTAAAATTATAAATCTATAAGAAAGCATAGGGAAAAGCTTCATGACACTGGACTTCACAATGATTTCTTGGATATGATGGTAAAATCAGAGCCCCATAAATCAATGGGACTGCATTAATTTTAAAACTTTATACTTAAAAGGACACAATCATCAGAGTGAAATGCAATGTAGGAATTGGAAAAAATATTTAACCCTTATATATCTACTAAAGGGTGCATATCATATACATTTTTTTTTCTTTAATCCTACATCTCAACAACAAAATATCAAATGACCTGATTTTTAAAAATGGGCAACAAGTGGTGCTTGGAAATCTGGTCAACCACTTGTAAAAGAATGAAACTAGAACACTTTCTAACACCATACACAAAAATAAACTCAAAATGGATTAAGATCTCAACGTAAGACCAGAAACTATAAAACTCCTAGAGGAGAACATAGGCAAAACACTCTCTGACATACATCACAGCAGGATCCTCTATGACCCACCTCCCAGAATATTGGAAATAAAAGCAAAAATAAACAAATGGGACCTAATTAACCTTAAAAGCTTCTGCACATCAAAGGAAACTATTAGCAAGGTGAAAAGACAGCCTTCAGAATGGGAGAAGATAATAGCAAATGAAGCAACTGACAAACAACTAATCTCAAAAATATACAAGCAACTCCTACAGCTCAACTCCAGAAAAATAAATGACCCAATCAAAAAATGGGCCAAAGAACTAAATAGACATTTCTCCAAAGAAGACATACAGATGGCTAACAAACACATGAAAAGATGCTCAACATCACTCATTATCAGAGAAATGCAAATCAAAACCACTATGAGGTACCATTTCACACCAGTCAGAATGGCTGCGATCCAAAAGTCTACAAGTAATAAATGCTGGAGAGGGTGTGGAGAAAAGGGAACCCTCTTCCACTGTTGGTGGGAATGCAAACTAGTACAGCCACTATGGAGAACAGTGTGGAGATTCCTTAAAAAACTGGAAATAGACCTGCCTTATGATCCAGCAATCCCACTGCTGGGCATACACACTGAGGAAACCAGAAGGGAAAGAGACACGTGTACCCCAATGTTCATCGCAGCACTGTTTATAATAGCCAGGACATGGAAGCAACCTAGATGTCCATCAGCAGATGAATGGATAAGAAAGCAGTGGTACATATACACAATGGAGTATTATTCAGCCATTAAAAAGAATACATTTGAATCAGTTCTAATGAGGTGGATGAAACTGGAGCCTATTATACAGAGTGAAGTAAGCCAGAAAGAAAAACACCAATACAGTATACTAACACATATATATGGAATTTAGAAAGATGGTAACCATAACCCTGTGTACGAGACAGCAAAAGAGACACTGATGTATAGAACAGTCTTATGGACTCTGTGAGAGAGGGAGAGGGTGGGAAGATTTGGGAGAATGGCATTGAAACATGTAAAATATCATGTATGAAACGAGTTGCCAGTCCAGGTTCGATGCACGATACTGGATGCTTGGGGCTGGTGCACTGGGACGACCCAGAGGGATGGAATGGGGAGGGAGGAGGGAGGAGGGTTCAGGATGGGGAACACATGTATACCTGTGGCGGATTCATTTTGATGTTTGGCAAAACTAATACAGTTATGTAAATTTTAAAAATAAAATAAAATTAAAAAAAAATAAAAATAAAAATGGGCAGAAGACTTAAATAGATATTTTTCCAAAGATAGTATGCAAATTGCCATCATGTGCTTGAGAAGATGATCAGCATCACTAATTATCAGAGAAATGCAAATTAAACGCACAACAAAACAGCACCTTACACACTTTGGATGACTCCTGTGAGGTGGGTGAGGCAAAGAGAGACAACAACAAGCATTCTCAAGGATATGGAGAAACTAGAACCCTTGTTCACTGTGATGGGGTTGTAAAAGAATGCAAAACAACATGGAGTTTTCCCCCAAAATTAAAAATAGAACTTTCAGTGATTCAGTAATTCCACTTCTGTATATATATCCAAAATAATTAAAACCAAGGTCCTGAAGAGGTATTTGCATACCTCTTTTCATAACAGCACTATTCACAGTAAGCAAGAGGTGAAAGCAATTCAAGAGTCTTTTTGGTGCAAGAATGAATGAACAAAATGTAATATATATGATGAAATATAATTCAGCCTTAACAAGAAAGGAAATCCTGTCACAAGCAACAATATGGATGAATCTTGAGGACATTATACTAAGTTAAATATGCCATTCACAGACAGATAAATACTTTATAACTGCATTTATATGAATTATATCATAAGTAGCTAAAGTAGTTAAATTATGATAAGCAGAAAGTAGAATGTCGTTGCCAATAACTAGGGGAAAGGAGAAAAGAGGAGTTATTCTTTAATAGTTTCCAATTTGCAAGATGAAAGAGTTCTGGAGATTGGTTTCACAATAATCTTGAATTTACTTAACACAAGAAAATTCTTAATTGTTAAGAACTGTACAATTGTTAAGAATTGTACACTACTACAATTGTTAAGAATTGTACAATAAAGTGTACACTTAAAATGGATAATATAGTCAATTTTATATTATTTATTTTTTAATCACAAAAAATCTGAAGGAAACATATTTTACAATTAAAAATTGTAAACCCATCTTTACTATGAGTCAGGTAGATGTATATAATAAAGACATTTTTCAGGCATGCATGATCACAGTCAAACTACCTCAAACAGCTCCTAGAAGACTTATTTTCCAAAACTGGGGAATGAAGTATGTCATGAATGCAGAATACACAAGACCCAGGGAATGCACCCTCAAAAACAGGATTTAGATCATAGGAATTCTCAATATGATAGAGAAGAGATAAGACCTTATTAAGGCTAACCACAAAGATTAAAGAGGCTGAAACTTTGTTGTCAAAATCAATGCTCAGTTCACAGGATCTTGCTTCTATTAATATTTCCTCCAACAATAAGATATATACGATATATAAAATGGAATTGAAATGGTCCAGATTGTGTGAACATATGAAACAACAAAGAAATAGTAATGAATAAAATGTGAGTGAATTTATGTTGAAGGGCTATGTGCTGAACAAACAGGAAAGATGAGTAAATGGAAGTAGTTGTGAACACTAACACTAAATTATAAGAAAGATAAACTGAATTATAAGAATGATATTAAGTGTGCATCCATTTTCCCCTCAATAAAATGCTATTAAAAGTGATGGAATTTAAAGGTAAATTCATGTGATCAAAATAAATATTTATTTAGTAAAATAAAATATACTTTTTTCAGTAACATTTTTGTATGATTAAATACAGACACCTTGAATTAAACAATGCATAATTGTTTAACTAACCATAATTTTCTGAGCCACTAACCATAATTTTCTGAGCCTTGGACAAATAGGACACAATATGTGAGTCCTTTATGAGCTCAGTACTGAAAATTGGTCCTTTCATCACATTCAGGACAAGTCTATTTGCTGACTCCACAAACATAAGGAGATACTAAAGTTGTAACATTTGGGTATTTCCCTTTAAATATGCAGTCTACGGATTTTTGTTGTATTTGCTGTTGTCAGCCTGTGTGCTATGCTAAGTTGTTTCAGTCATGTCCAACTCTTTGCGACCCTATGAACTCTAACCCACCAGGCTCTTCTGTCCATGGGACTCTCCATGCAAGAACACTGGAATGGGTTGCTATGTCCTCCTGCGTTGCTATGTCCTCCTGCAGGGAATCTTCCTGACCCAAGGATCAAACCTGCGTCTCATACATTGCCTGCATTGGCAGGTAGGTTCTTTACCACTAGACAGTGCTTTTAAAAAATGCATAAGATGGTCAGTAAACACTTGACAAGATGCTCAACATCACTAGATATTAGAGAAATGCAAATCAAAACTCTAATGAGGTATCCCCTCATACCAGTCAGAATGGCCATCATCAAAAAATCTACAAACAATAAATGCTGGAGAGGATCTGGAGAAAAGGGAACCCTCCTGTGCTGTTGGTGGGAATGTAAACTGATGCAGCCATTATGTAGAACAGTATGGAGATACCTTAAGAGACTAGGAATAAAACCACATGACTCAGCAACCCAACTACTGCATGTATACCCTGAGAAAACCAGAATTCTAAAAGACACATGTACCCCAATGTTCACTGCAGCATTATTTACAATAACCAGAACATGGAAGCAACCTAGAAGTCCATCAACTGATGATGAATGTATATAGAAGATGTGGAAACTATCTGCAATGGAATATTACTCAGACATAAAAACAATGAGTTTGAGTCAGTTCTAGTGAAGTGGATGAACCTAGAGCCTATTATACAGAGTGAAGTAAACCAGAAAGAAAAAAAACCCAAATATATTAATACATATATATGGAATCTAGAAAAACTGTATTTATGAACCTATTTGCAAAGAAGAAACAAAGACACAAATGTAGAGAATTGACTTGTGGACATAGTGACTGTGGGAGTGAGTGGGACAAATGGAGAAAGTCACATCAATATAAATGTAGTATCATGTGTAAAATGGATAGTTGGTGAGAAGTTGCTGTATAACACAAAGGAGCACAGTCTGTGATGACCTAGAGGGATGGAATGGGAGGAAAATAGAGAGGCTCAAGAGGGAGGGGATATATGTATAATTATGGTTGATTTGTGTTGTTGTATGGCAGAAACCAACACATTAGGCCTGTTTCCAAATATATAGCAAAATTATGGCAAACAGATATTTTTTTTTAAAAAGAGAGAAAACATATTGATGAGTGGTAAAGATAAATAGTCATTCCTGTTTGTTAGAAATTTTCCATATAAATATCATAGTAGCTAATACTAAATTCAACTGATTATGAAAATAATCTCATTTATTAGCTGTAAACAAGCTATTTTGACTCACCTCTCATTCTTCCCTCTCACAATTTCCTTCTTGAGCTTATTTTAACGAGATGGATGGCATATGGTGATCTCTTTCCAACCCTAAGCTTCAGCAGGAAACTGGCTTGCAGCTGGAATTCATAATGTGCTGATGCATCCCAGGACTTGCTTTAGTTACATGTGGCACTTCAAAGAAGGTTCAAAGGGACCAATAGAGAGAATTCTGGGACAGACTCAGAATGGCAAAAGGATCAACATGTGAGGTGCTGTCTTTGAAGAACCACATGTAGCAGTAGACGCAGAGCCTGGGTGCATGTTGTACATTTTACTTGAAGTGCCAACTTAATGTACAAAGTGGGACCTGGGAAGAATTAGAGCAGCAATGAGCCTGCTTCACTAAGACGGAAAATAACATTCTTTGTTATTTAAACATGCAGAAGAACTCTTTATGACATCTAAATTTAGGAAATATAGCAAAGACAGAAGGAAAGAAAAAGAGAAGAAAATTCTGGAAAAATAGCTTTGGGCATATACTGTCCATTTTCTGATTTTTATGCTAAAATAAAATAGTGCATATATTATCAAGAGTAATTTCCTTATTTACAAAAAATATAATATCATAGTCTTTATTCTCTACTGCTCCTATTTGTCTGATTATTAATAAGGAAAAAGATCAATTAACTCTTTCATGTCATTAACCAATCCCACCTATAAAGTGTAAATTTTGTTGATATGTTTGTGCCTCATCCTCTGATACATATTAATTATACGACATCTGCAGAGCAAAGTAACAACCAAGATCCTCAAGAAGAGGTGCTCTCAAACCTGTTGTTGGGCTTTGATACCTGTTTCTGGGCTTTCAGATAAATGTTAAACTGTATAAGTGGACAGAGCATGACTTGAAAAACCAAAGTTAATCTCTTTCACTGATTTCTGGAAATATATTTAAAATTATCAGAAGACTCTATTTATCCAAAAAAAAGAGTAAATATAATGCATTTATGAAAAATACATCATGATTGCAAAGCTATGTAATAAAAATAATGATTTCATAGATAAAATGGCAACAAAGAAAGAAAAGCCTCAAAATAAAAAAATCCCTGGTCTTCTCGCAGCTTAAAAGAAGTGGGCATCATTGGAGAAATGCCTGTGCCAGTGTTCAAAATTTAGTATTCTGCTTACAACAGGATTAAATCCTGTGCTGACCATATCAAAATCTTTACTTTTTTTCAGTTTTTTAAAAATTTGAAATATATGGCACGGGCATATATATCAATATACACTGTAATTGAGCTCTTGTGTGTGTGTGTGTGTGTGTGTGTGTGTGTGTGTGTGTCTGTGTTAGCCACTCAGTCATGTCTAACTCTTTGTGATCCCATGGACTGTAGCCCACCAGGCTCCTCTGTCCATGGGGATTCTCCAGGCAAGATTACTGGAGTGGGTTGCCATTCCTTCCTCCAGGGGATCTTCTGGACCCAGGGCTGAACCTGAATCTCCTGCCTTGCAGGCAGATTCTTTACCGTCTGAGCTTGAACTATTTTCTGTCTTTGATTTTTCTTATTTTTTTCCTCTAATTATTTCTTCTCTTCATTCATTATTTAATAAAATTGCATATATTTAGATGTACAACATGAATGATCATGTGTGTGTTATGTAGTGAAATGATTTCTGTATTCAACCCAATTAATATAGCTATCTCACAGAGATAGTAATGCTTTTGAACTGAGGTGTTGGAAAAGACTCTTGAGAGTCGCTTGAATTTCAAGAGGCTCAAACCAGTCCATCCTAAAGGAAATCAGTCCTGAATATTCATTGGAAGGACTGATGCTGAAGCTGAAACTCCAATACTTTGGCCACCTGATATGAAACAGACTTATTTGAAAAGACCCTGATGCTGGTAAAGGTTGAAGGCAGGAGGAGAAGGGGATGGCAGAGGATGAGATGATTGGATGGCATCACCGACTCAATGGAGATGAGTTTGAGTCAACTCTGGGAGTTGGTGATGGACAGGGAGGCCTGGCGTGCTGCAATCCACAGGGTCACAAAGAGTTGGACATGACTGAGCAACTGAACTGAACTGAGAGCACCTGAAATCTACTCCCTTAGCAAATTCCTGGCATTATTAACTCTAGTCATCTTGCTGTGCATTGTATCTCCATTTTTTTTAATCCCCTACAACTGTAACTTTGTACCCTCTAACCAATGGCTGGAAGAAGCACAAGCTGGAATCAAGATTGCTGGGAGAAATATCAATAACCTCAGACATGCAGATGACACCACCCTTACAGCAGAAAGTGAAGAGGAACTAAAAAGCCTCTTGATGAAAGTGAAAGAGGAGAGTGAAAAGGTTTGCTTAAAGCTCAACATTCAGAAAATGAAGATCATGGCATCTGGTCCCATCACTTCATGGGAAATAGATGGGGAAACAGTGTCAGACTTTATTTATGTGGGCTCCAAAATCACAGCAGATGGTGATTGCAGCCATGAAATTAAAAGACACTTACTCCTTGGAAGGAAAGTTATGACCAACCTAGATGGCATGTTAAAAAGCAGAGACATTACTTTGCCAACAAAGGTCCGTCTAGTCAAGGCTATGGTTTTTCCAGTGGTCAAGTATGGATGCGAGAGTTGGACTGTGAAGAAAGCTGAGTGCTGAAGAATTGATGCTTTTGAACTTTGGTGTTGGAGAAGATTCTTGAGAGTCCCTTGGACTGTAAGGAGATCCAACCAGTCCATCCTAAAGGAGATCAGTCCTGGGTGTTTTTTGGAAGGACTGATCCTGAAGCTGAAACTCCAATACTTTGGCCACTTGATGCAAAGAGTTGACTCATTGGAAAAAACTCTGATGTTAGGAGGGATTGGGGGCAGGAGGAGAAGGGGACGACAGAGGATGAGATGGCTGGATGGCATCACTGACTGGATGGATGTGAGTTTGAGTGAACTCTGGCAGTTGGTGATAGGCAGGGAGGCCTGGCATGCTGCAATTCATGGGGTCGCAAAGAGTCGGACATGACTGAGTGTCTGAACTGAACTGAACTGAACCAACATCTCCCCATTTTCTTCATCTCCCCACTGCTAGTAACCACTCATCTACTCTCTGCTTCAGTATTTTTAGATTTCACATAAAAGTGAAATCACACAGTATTTTCTTTCTCTCTGGCTTATTTCACTTGGCATGATTCTCTCTAGTTTCATTCATATTATTACAAGTGATGAGCCTTTTCTTAAGGCTCAATATTATTCAATTGTACTCATACACCACAATTTATTTATCCATTCATCTTTTGACATAAACTTAATTTGTTTCCATATCTCAGTTATTGTGAATAATACTAAAATTACATGGGAGCACAGATATCTGTTCAAGATACTAATTTTACTTCTTCACTGGAGAAAAGACATTAATAAACATTTTTTTTTTCCAAATGTGATATACTAATGGCCAACAGATATATGAAAAGGTGCTCAAGACCACTAATCATCAGGAAAACACAAATTAAAACCACAATGATATATCACATGTTATAATGGTTATTATCAAAAAGATAAATAGTGACAAAAGTTGGTGAGGATATGGAGAAAATGGAACCCTTTTGCTCTGCTGATGGGAGTGTAAATTTGTATAGCCATTATGGAAAATAGTAAGAAATTTCCTCACAAAACTAAAAATATATCTCTCTTCTTTTTAATCTCTTTGAACCATATGAGTTTATATAATTTAACTTCCTATCCCTCAAGATATATATGTATATATGCATATATATACATATGTAACATACAAATATATGAATAACATATATAAAGAAATATGTATATATGTGTAATAAGTATATATGTATATGTTTATATACCATGATTATTCTAATTATTCTTATTACAATTATTCTAATAGATTAATATGCTCACAAGTCCGCAGTGAACAGACCAAACTTTAGTTTTCTACTTCTAATATACTTATTTACCTTTAGCATTTCCACACTTACTGATCTTTTGTACTAGCTCTCCCTTCTATCTATAATGTGCTTCTCTTCACTCATTTTATGGCTGGAAATGTTATATCCCTCAGTTTTAATTTGGGTATCATTTTCTCAGAGATGCATTCCCTGATCACCTTAAGTATCTATGGTCATACAGAGTATTCCAGCAAATATCTATTATAGAATCATATTATTTGTACTATTTAGGTTTGGCTTCTTTAAATATTTTATTCCCACGAGTTTAGAAAACATTTATCTTGTGTACTACTGAATCTCTTTGGCATATTCCTGGCAGATAAGTGATGTTTCATAAAATATATGTTAGATAATAAATATTTGCTAAATAAACAATTTAGCAGCTTCCTAATTAATGAAATAGTTCAGAAAAAAAATACTTGTTTTTACAAACTCCTATAATATAGTCTACTTGAAACAATTTATTTTGTTCATTAGGGTTTTTTAATACATTGAGTATTTGTAATTTTTTTAAAATTGTGGAACTCTAAAAATTAATTTATCTTAGGTGATACTCTCATTGTTATTATAAAATCTAAGTAAATTTAGTAGTCTACTATAATGGTTTGTTGCATAAAATTTACCTTATTTCATTGGTTCTTCACTTGCTATTTTTAAGATCACATAATTAATTTTATACTATTATAGCATTAAATTCCATATCTAATTGCAGCACCATATCTTTTCTCATTTTCTAGTTAATGGGGTTAACAATCTTCTACTAAAGCCTTCAGAGTGACTATATATAAATATATATATATATATACACACACATGTGTTATATACATATACAGTATACATACAAAACATGTGCACACACAACTAATTGTATTTTTAAACATAAAATAGCACTAAATCTGGCAATTTTTAGGGAAGATTTGATTGAAATATTCATTCATATGAAATTAAATGAGTATTTATAACAAAAGGAATGAAGAATAGAGATTTTCCCAGTTACTCTGTATTCTGGAGAGAAGAGGGTATATCAGTATTTTCAGTGTATTACAGATTTATGAACTATATGTTTCCTCCACAGATGTTTTCTTACCATGTTTTTACTGACTAAATTGAAAAAAATAGTCCAATTATAGAATAATTTAAAAGAAAAAAGTTTTCCTTCTTAATAAAGAAAGGAGCTATTTTTTATTTATTTGTAGTACTTGTCTGCATGGAATCCCTAATGAAACTATCAAGTCAATTTAAATTCTGCATCTATTTGCAGAGAGAGAGAGAGAGAGAATGAGTGTGTGAGTGAAGGAAAATGCTGTGGTTAGATTCATGCTGCAAACAATCAAATGACAAGTCACGATTCCTTAGGGCAATGGTCTGAGGTACTTAAATTCGATTCTTTTGTTATAACCAAGCACTCTAGATAGACCTGTATTTACAAAGTGGTTAATTTTGCTCACTGCATTGCTTACAAGGTATTTTCTTAAATTTAGAATTCCTTTTAGAAGTTTCTCAAACATTTTTCATGGATGTATCCCAAATAGTAACAGAGAAGAAAAATTAGGGGCAATTGAATATGGTCCACTTCATCTGCTTCCAGTGCAAAGTCAAAACATACTCAAATATTTGGGGGTTCCCAAGTGGCCTTAGTAGTAATGAACCCACCTGCCAAGGCAGGAGATGTTAGAGACTCGGGTTTGACCCCTGGGTCAGGAAAATCCCCTGGAGAAGAAGAACATGGCAAGCCACGGCAGTATTCTTGCCTGGAGAATCCCATGGCCCGAGGAGCCTGCAGGCTACAGTCCATAGACTCGGAAAGAGTTGGCCATGACTGAAGGGACTTACATGCACTAAAACATTCATGTAATTCTTAAAATTTATGCCAGTTGCAAACTCTATATCATCAGTTCAGTTCAGTCACTCAGTCATGTCCAACTCTTTGCGACCCTATGGACTGCAGCACATCAGGATTCCTTGTCCATCACCAACTCCCAGGGCTTGCTCAAACTCGTATCTGTCAAGTCGGCAATGCCATCTGACCAACTCATCCTCTGTCATACCTGTCTCCTCCTGCCCTCAATTATTTCCCAAAGCATCATGACTTTTCCAATGAGTCAATTTTTTGCACCAGGTAGCCAAAGTATTAGAGCTTCAGCTTTAGCATCAGTTCTTCCAATGAATATTCAGGACAGATTTCCTTTATGATGAACTGGTGTGATCTCCTTGGAGTCCAAGGGACTCTGAACAGTCTTCTTCAATGCCACAGTTCAAAAGCATCGATTCTTTTTGATATTTGGCAAAACTAATACAATTATGTAAAGTTTAAAAATAAAATAAAATTAAAAAACAAACAAACAAACAAAAAAAAACAAAAAGCATCGATTCTTTGGTGCTCAGCTTTTTCTATAGTCCAAATCTCACATCCATACATGACTACTGGAAAAGCCATAGCTTTGATTTGAGGGACCTTTGTTGGCAAATTAATGTCTCTGCTTTTTAATATGCTGTCTAGGTGGGTCATAGATTTTCTTCTAAAAGGAGCAAGCATCTTTTAATTTCATGGCTGGAGTAACCATCTGCAGTGATGCTGAAGTCCAAGAAAATAAAGTCAATCACTGTTTCCTTGTTTCCCCATCTATTTGCCATGAAGTGATGGGACAAGATGCTATTTTCTTAGTTTCCTGAATGTTGGGTTTTAAGCCAACTTTTTCACCCTCCTCTTTCACTTTCATCAATTGGCTCTTCAGTTCTTCTTTACTTTCTGCCATAAGGGTGGTGTCATCTGCAAATCTGAGGTTATTGGTATTTCTCCCAGCAATCTTGATTCCAACTTGTGCTTCATCCAGCCTGGCATTTTGCATGATGTACTCTGCATATAAGTTAAATAAGCAGGGTGACAATATACAACCTTGATGTACTCCTTTCCCAATTTGGAACCAGTCTGTTGTTCCAGGTCCAGTTCTAACTGATGCTTCTTGACCTGCATACAGATTTCTCAAGAGGCAGGTCAGGTGGTCTGGTATTCCCATCTTTTGAAGAATTTTCCACAGTTTATTGTGATCCACACAGTCAAAGGCTTTGGCAAGTCAATAAAGCAGAAGTAGATGTTTTTCTGGAACTCTCTTGCTTTTTTGATGATCCAACTGATGTTGGCAATTTGATCTCTGGCTCCTCTGGCTTTTCTAAATCTAGCTTGAACATCTGGAATTTCATGGTGAAGCCTGGCTTAGAGAATTTTGAGCATTACTTTGATAGAGTGTGAGATGAGTGCAATTGTGCCATGGTTTGAACATTCTTTGGCATTGCCTTTCTTTGGGACTGAAATGAAAACTGACCATTTCCAGTCCTGTGGCCACTGCTGAGTTTTCCAAATTTGCTGGCATATTGAGTACAGCACATTCACAGCATCATCTTTTAGGATTTGAAATAGCTCAACTAGAATTTCATTACCTCCAGTAGCTTTGGTCATAGTGATGCTTCTAAGGCCCACTTGACCTCACATTCCAGGATATCCTCTGGCTCTAGGTGAGTAACCATCACGATTATCTGGGTCATGAGTATCTTTTTTGTATAGTTCTTATGTGTATTCTTACCACCTCTTCTTAATATTTTCTACTTCTGTTAGGTCCATACCATTTCTTTCTTTATTGTGCCCATGTTTGCATGAAATATTCCTTTGGTAGCTCTAATTTTCTTGAAGAGATTTCTAATCTTTCTCATTCTATTGTTTTTTTCTATTTCTTTGCATTGATCACTGAGGAAGGCTTTCTTATCTCTCCTTGCTATTCTTTGGAACTGTGCATTCAGATGGGTATATTTTTTCCTTTTTCCTTTGTTTTTAGCTTCTCTTCTTTTCTCAGTTATTTCTAAGGCCTCCTCAGACAACCATTTAACCTTTTTGCATTTGCTTTTCTTGGTAATGTTCTTGATCACTGCCTCCTGTACAACCTCACAAACCTCTGCCCATAGTTCTTCAGGAACTCTGTTTATCCTATCTAATCCCTTGAATCTATTTGTCACTTCACTGTACAATCATAAGGGATTTGACTTAGGTCATACCTGAATGGTATAGTGGTTTTCCCTACTTTCTTCGATTTAAGTCTGAATTCTTTCTTTATTTTAATATTCAATGTTTCTCCCCAAAATATTTAAGTAAACTTAATGTTCTAAAAATCTAGGTCATAATGCTGCTGCTGCTGCTAAGTCACGTCAGTTGTGTCCAACTCTGTGCGACCCCATAGATGGCAGCCCACCAGGCTCCTCTGTCCCTGGGATTCTCCAGGCAAGAATACTGGAGTGGGTTGCCATTTCTTTCTCCAATGCATGAAGGTGAAAAATGAAAGTGAAGTTGCTCAGTCGTGTCCAACTCTTAGCGACCCCATGGACTGTAGCCTACAAGGCTCCTCCGTCCATGGGATACTCCAGGCAAGAGTACTGGAGTGGGTTTCCATTGCCTTCTCCAAAGTCATAATACTTTGAGATAATTCCAGTATGGTATTATTTACCTTTACTGATGTTTACAAGTGGCCTTGTAAACATTCCAGTGAAACATTTTAATAAAAATATGAAATCCTGATAGATTTTGTAATAGTGCCTTGTGATAGGTGCTTCCTTCCCTGCAGTTCAGTTCAGTTCAGTTCAGTCACCCAGTCGTGTCCAACTCTTTCCAACCCCATGAATTGCAGCACGCCAGGCCTCCCTGTCCATCACCAACTCCTGGAGTTCATTCAAACTCATGTCCATCAAGTCGGTGATGCCATCCAACCATCTCATCATCTGACATCCCCTTTTCCTCCTGCCCCCAATCCCTCCCAGCATCAGAGTTTTTTCCAGTAAGTCAACTCTTCGCATGAGGTGGCCAAAGTACTGGAGTTTCAGCTTTAGCATCATTCCTTCCAAAGAACACTCAGGACTGAAAAGTAAAAACACCACACATTAGTGTTAACAATTCCTTGTTGTCCTTCACATGAATTAATGTACCTATCTTTAAGTGCTTTGGTCTGAATATTTGACTGTCTCCAAAATTCTGTTGAATTTTAATCTCCAAAATGATGTTGTAAGGAGACCGAGCCTTTTGAAAATGATTAGGTCATGAAGGTAGAGGCCAAATGATAGGAAATAGTGTCCTTGTAATTGAGTCTCCACATTGCTCTGTAGCCCTTCCATCTTGTGGACAGACAGCAAGAAGTAAGCAGTAAAGATAACCCAGAAAATGATCATCAGCAGAACTTGATCCAGCTGGTACCCTCTCTTGAAACTTCCAGCCTCCAAAACTGTGTGAAATATGCATCTTATGTGTGTAAGCTACCCAGTCTGTGGTATTTTGTCATAATAGCCCAAATGGACAAAGACAGGCAAGTAGCTGCTTCTGTGTTATATTTAATTCTGTCATTTACTTTAAGGTACAAAATTTTTGCAGCAGGTTAAAATAGCACTCTATTTTATGTATCCCAGTGCTTTTGTTAATAATCAGCTTTAATGTAGAACGTTAACATGTACTCTAGCACAAAAAGGTGCAAATTCCCTAAGTGAAGACAGAGGAGTGATCAGGGCACAGGGAATGCTGTTACAAGGAGTGCTAAAATGTGCATAGATCATCACTCTCTGTGCAGCTATTACTTGAATTTATCTTTCAAGCAGGTTGGATTTTCACCCTGCCAGATTTGCTTGGCATGGAAAAGATCTATTTTTTAATAGTACGAAATAAGTCACTGGGTGTTTACTCTGCTCAAACAAAAACAAACAAACCATAAACCCAATGGATCTAAATTACTTTTTCTTTAAATCTCTGCTTTCATTCAGCTGCAGTCACTTACGATGTAAATTGCTTCATGATGTGTTTTGTCATTGCAAGGACACACCTTAATGCCTTCCAGCAGTAATATTTAAAGTGCTACTATTATAACCTGAAAATGTTGAGAAGCATGCAGATTAACTCATTTCCTTATACCAAGCTTAAAGAAAACATTTTCTGGGAAACAAACACAAAAAAATTCACAGAGAACAATTACGGTATTCATTAAATGCTAATTTTCCCTTCTCTTATACATACCATATACACAGATATAAACACTCACTATACACTCAGTTCATAATAGTGGGAATAAATAAGATCATAAATATAAATTTAATGAGAGATTAATAAATTTATGCTGCTCCACGTTTGAGTGTATTGACCAACCTAGATAGCATATTAAAAAGCAGAGACATTACTTTGCCAACAAAAGCCCGTCTAGTCAAGGGTATGGTTTTTCCAGTGGCCATGTATGGATGTGAGATTTGGACTGTGAAGAAAGCTGAGTACAGAAGAACTGATGCTTTTGAACTGTGGTGTTGGAGAAGACTCTTGAGAGTCCCTTGAACTGCAAGAAGATCCAACCAGTCCGTTCTAAAGGAGATCAGTCCTGGGTGTTCATTGGAAGGACTGATGCTCAAGCTGAAACTCCAATACTTTGGCCACCTCATGCAAAGAGTTGACTCATTGGAAAGACTCTGATGCTGGGAGGGATTGGGGGCAGGAGGAGAAGGGGATGACAGAGGATGAGATGGCTGGATGGCATCACTGACTCGATGGACATGAGTCTCAGTGAACTCCGGGAGTTGTTGATGGACAGGGAGGCCTGGCGTGCTGCTATTCATGGGGTCTCAAAGAGTCAGACACGACTGAGTGACTGAACTGACTGAACTGACTGATAGCAAAAGTAAGTAACTACATTTTTGAGGAATTGAGGAAGGCAAGGAAAGGACACTGCCTAGATTACATGATCAGATTTGTATATTTAAACTATTATTCTGGCTTCAGAAGTTAGACTGGAGAAGATTACCAATCAATGTAATGTTTTATTAAGACATTTACATAGTAATTAAACCAAAAATCAAGAACTGTGGCAGTAAAATGGAGAAAAACTTGTTTGAGACCATTTTTGAGTCAGGGCATATAATTTTCTCTTCATTTGTCATGAGATTCTGGCATAGACCAAATCTTGAATAGTAGAATAAGGCATTTGGTAGAATATACAATTGAATATGGGGGACACAGATCATTTAAACCTAGATTTTAAAACCAGAACCCATGAATTCTCATGAAATCCATGAATAAAATTAAGAATACCAAAATTTTGGATATTAAATAAAGCAAAACTTTATTTTCACTGACTTCAAACTGAAATTTGGCATTTCATTCCATATGTACTTGGGAAACTCACCACCTTAGTTTTAACTGTACCTGTGAATTTGTCAGCCATAGAAATTGCATATATATTTATATTGCATTTCAGTTGTCACAGCTTTGTCCAAATATTATTTAATCTCTTCTAATACTTCTACCCTTTGAAATTACAGTATTTATTAGATGTGCCATTAGATCATTCTTTGTCTGTAAAAAAGAAATACATACATTGCCATACCACAAATGTTTAATATTTCATAACTGCATTGCAATATATTTAGTTCCTTTGAAATCTTAGATATTTTATATTATACATTAGAAAAACAATTTTCCATGACTTTCCACTGAACAATGAAATTTTTAGAAATTCTGCTTACAATGGTACAGCTATGTATATTATCCTTGCTAGCAGAGGCTGAGCTTGACAATAAGACCTACTATAATAGTTCACCAAAAGCTTACAATGATTGTTGAGCTTTTTTTCTACCTTTACAATTCCAGTTAAGGGTATGGGATTCCTAGGCAACAAGATGTAACAAAATTGTATGTCAGAGTCAAAAACATAAACTTGAAGAAAAGACTGGCAAAAAAAATTAAATTAGAGGAAACAGGAAAGATGGATAGAATGTCTATAGAAAGTATTTTCTTAATGACAGAAGAGGCACAGCTCTGTGAAACAGTTTGAGTGGAGATCAAAATCTCTAATTCTGTGGTAGGTGATGAAAGGGACTGTTGCCAAGAATAAAGTGAGAATTCGAATTGTTAGAATTCCTCATGGTAGCAATAGGTTTGAATGCATCACTGAACTTGAAATCCTCTTTTTATATATTTCTAGATTTCTTGTTCAGGCCATCCTTTATATCCAGTACAAGAATCACTACTCTATTGTTATCTTTCTGGTGGAAAAAGAATCTTGAGCTTTTAACCTTTGACACAGTGTCTGCCTATAATTGAATCATAAAATTGAGTCATGAAATGTTCCATACACCTACTGTATAGCACACGAAGCTCTGCTCAATATTATGTGGCAGCCTAGATGGGAGGGGAGTTTGGGAGAGAATGGATGCATGTATATGTATTGCTGAGTTCCTTCACTGTTCACCTGAACCTTCACAACGTTGTTTGTTAAACCGCTATATCCCAATGCAAAATTAAAAAAAAAAAAAAAGTCATGAAAAATGCTCTGCACCGTAGCATCAAAACTGTTGCCAGAATTTGTCCTAGCTCCCAAAGGGGTACAAACACTAATGATGCTGGATGTAGGTAGGTAGAAATTTCAATCATTTTGGCACTAAAAGTTCTGAATGTTTACAATGTTCAGGAAAGTAAATTTCAAAGATACTTGGTGATAATACGTCATTGAAAAACAATCAGGCATGTTTATGATAGGGGAGGATGTTTAAAATTTATTTGATTCTAAAAAGTTTCTGATGTCACAAATAAAAATGTCTTGAATGAGACAAGAGAATATCATCACTTATTTTTCTTTAGAATTATTGATATCCCCTAGGTTATAGACAAGGACTGACCACAAAAATAGTTTGCCTTTTGTTTAAAGAATTAGTAAGTTGTATTTAGAGGACCTTGGTACACATAATAATTCTGATGATAACCTGTAGTTAGTTGTGTTAAATCTAATGAGTCAACTGGAAGTCACCTAGTAAGCTGCTGAATCAGGGAGCTCATGATTACTGCTTATTCTTTCTTATGTCAGCCTCCATTTAACCCTGTAAGAAGGAAGTCTAAAATCTGTTTAATAATAAAAAAAATACTGCTGTTTAATGATAAATAGGTCTTTTCTTTCTCTTTTCCCATTAAAAAAAAAAAAGTATGTAAGATTCCAAGACCCCTGGGTTCGTCTATTTTATTTTGGCTTCCATCTGATGCAATTTGTTTCTTATTGTGCTAACAAGACTTCCCTGACAAAAGGATTCAGTTATCCATTAGAAAGACTAGTCATATTGTCTATGATCAATTCTAGGGAAAGTATTAGCAAAGAGATAGCAGTAGCCAAGGGGAGGGGGATCTCCAGTAGAACCAGTCAGGCTTCACTGCTGTACTTCTGACAGTGAGGGTTGTGGCCTCTGTGACTTGCCCTGAATGTGTGTCCCAGAATCAACTTGCCTAGTTATTCTAGTCCTAGATTTTGTCATGATTCATCTGAGCATCAAGTAGCTGGGAGGGGCTACCCATATGTTGAGATAAATCATCAAATGTGAAAAGAGAAAGACAAGACTAAACAGTGACTAGAGTTTTCAAATGGAAACCCTTCATCTAGGATTTTATTTGCTGTAGTTCATGGAGAGGTGGCCTTTTGTCATAATAACCTGATGGTTATATTTTTATGGAATGATTAAGAAGGGCTATTGGAATGTTCTATTGCAAAAGGAAATAAACAGTTGACTTTAAAAAAAGTAAGAATGCTTCTCTCCCCCAGAATTTCTTTATAACTATAATCTGTACTATAAACATGGGAAACCATTGCTAAATAGCAAAGTATGGAAAAATCTAAATAAAGCAAAGACTGCAAAAGTATGTGGAATGTGTGTCTTGAAGAGAAAAATAAAACCATTATTGTAGGAGATAAGATGATAAATTATTAGAAAGTAAAGAAGTGAAATTTGAAAGTTGTGTTTTCTTGATTGACATGCCAGCATGACTAATGTGTAGTGAATAAGTTGTTTATGCTTCACTTTGCTCTTTTGTTCTCACTCCAACCGAAGATGCAACATACCATATTTGAAAATATTTTATAGTATTTCAAAAATGTTTCAATTCTAATTAAATTCCACAATAATCTAATTGTTATTCTTTCTAAAACCTGCAATTAGTTAAGCAAAAACCTGGTTTTGAATCCAGATAAGCATTCTTAAAAACTAGTTTATTTTCCTTTGAAAGGGAAAAATAGTAGCCAGAAGTTTTGATTACTCACTCTCTCATTCATTCCTATAACAAATATTTATTGAGCCCCTAGCATGAGCCAGACATATTTCTGGACATTTGGGAAAAACATTAATTAAAAAAAAAAAGATTGAAGATAGCTGCCTTGTAAAGTTTATATTCTAATGTGAGAGACATAAATAACAAACATGAAGCGTAAGTGACCTGTTTAGTGAAGTAGTTTCAATTGAGAAGCTGAAAAACATTGGGGGTTGGGGGGCAGAGAATCCGGGATGCACAGAGCATTATGGAGATAGCACTGCAGTGGATGTGGGAGTTGGGGTTTCTCTGGCTCCTGATATAACCTACAACAGAAACCATCAGTGAGCACCAGTAACTTTCACTCTAATAGTGACAAGGTTTTGTGTGTTGGGAAACAGAGAAGGTTGTTTCTTGGAAATCTTTCTTCTCATTTGATGATAGAGACAGAGGATCTATTAAAGGCCTTATCTCAGTACACAGGCCTTTTCTTGACCTTGTGATGGTGGATGGCTTAGAGCTCTTTTCAATTCAGAGCAATGCTCAGACTCATTTTTTACCTCTGTTAGGAGGAAAAGTGACCTTAAATTGAGTGTGCTTTATTGAGACCATTTTTGATGGGTTAAAGGATTCTGTTGAAACACTGTTATACCAAGAGAAAGGGCCCCACCTTCACCTGAGCTTCACTTCATTAATAAAACCTTATAGTGTCCAGAATACATATTATAACCTACCATGATGTTTTGGGGGTAGGTGGAATACTCTAATTAGACTATAATCTTTATAGCTCAGACTTGCACAGGTAATTTCCCTCTATTGAATAATCTAGCAGAATATACCTACTTTCTTTCTTAGTAAACACGCTTAGCCCCTAAAATCATGAGATTTTGTATTAGATTCCTGCTGCTGCTAAGTCACTTCAGTCATGTCCGACTCTGTGAGACCCCGTAGACGGCAGCCCACCAGGCTCCCCCGTCCCTGGGATTCTCCAGGCAAGAACACTGGAGTGGGTTGCCATTTCCTTCTTCAATGCAGAAGAGTGAGAAGTGAAAGTGAAGTCGCTCAGTCGTGTCTGACCCTCAGCGACCCCATGGACTGCAGCCCACCAGGCTCCTCCGTCCATGGGATTTTCCAGGCAAGAGTACTGGAGTGGGGTGCCATTGAAGGTGCTATAACAAGTGACCACAAATATGACAATTTAAAGCAAAAGACATTCATTTTCTTATGGTTCTGGAGGCCAGATGTCCAAAATCCAGCATGTCCATCCTCATGCTTTCTCTGGGATCTCATTTAGTCACTGTCTTAGAATTCTTGGGTTTATAAAGTCATCTCTCCAACCTCAGCCTCCATATTCACAGTGGGTTTTCTTCTGTGTGTGTCTGTGTGAAATCTCTATTTGCATATCTCTTAAAAGCACACTTGTCATGGCATTTGGGACTCACTGGATAATCCAGAATAAATTCTTTCTCTCAGGATTCCTAACCTAATCTCATTCTTCAGCACATAACATTCACAGGTTCTAAGCATTTGACACTATGAAAGAACTTCAGTCTAAAATGGACTTGGAAAATGTAAAATGAAAACTCTTACACATCTGTCCTCAGAAAAACAAAACTTAAGGATGAGAGACTGATTTCCCATGAATGCCTGATCTACAGAAAACTGACAATGTTGGAATTTTCTTAAATAATGGTGAGTTTGTTGGGAGCTGCCCTCAAATCAGCCTTGGAAATTTTGCTTACAGTCTCCAGAGATGAGAAAGAAATGATCCAGGTCAGAGTGTTCTTGCAAAGTGAGCTGCATTAAACTTTCTTTGTCTTCTTGAGGCATTTTCAAAGTTGATCTCCATTAGTGTTTATTTCAACAGGATCTTTCTCCCCTTCACATTCCTTGACAATAAATACAGCCTACCTCAAACCCTCAGTGTATTCATCTGTAACTTGCTCCAGTTTGCATGTTCCAAATTCTGCTTTCTCTGCCATTCTTGAATAAACTCATATCTTTAAGTTTGCCTCAGGTTACATCTTTACTTAGGTCAGCAACATGGATATCTTTGAGAAGCCATTTTTCTACCCACCAGACATATAATGAGATGAAAAAAAAACCTTAATGGATGAAATTTAGGAGATTTTATTGAAAGCATAGTGACCACCCTGAAAAGAAAGAAGGATATTGTCTTGAAAACTCTGATTTACCAAAACTCACTGTAGCCCTAAATTTACTTCCTATACCTTCTCCCTATTCTAGGTCCCTCCTGGCATAGCACGAAGCAGTGGGTATTGAGGAACTATGCAGCAAAGAAGCTATCACTGTTCCTTTGTCATCTATATTGAGTTTGATATTTTTGCTTTGCTAAAATTTCAAAATCTTTGAAATTTATAATAAGTATAAGCATATATATATGTGTGTGTGAATATTTCTCTGTGTGTGTATATGTGTGTCTGTGGTGAGAGAGAGAGAGAGAGAGAGATTATGAGAAAGTTCATATTATAAAGGCTGGAAAATTGAGCCTGTAAAACAAAATCTGACAGGCTGGATACTCTAAGTCAGCTGTTGTTACAGAATTTCTTCTTCTTCGGGGAAACCTCAGTTTTGTTTTTAAAACTGATTGGATATCACACTATCCAGGTGATTTTCTGCACTTTAAGTCAACTGATTGTAGATGTTAAACATATCTAAAAATATCTCATAGCAACATCTGATTTAGTGTTTGAATAAATGGATACTACAGCTTCATCTGGTGGCTCAGTGGTAATGGATCTGCCTGCCAATGCAGGAGACGTTGGTTCAATCCATCAGGCGGGAAGATGCCCTGGAGAAGGAAATGGCAAACTACTCCAGTATTCTTCAAAGGGAAATCTCATGGACAGAAGAGCCTGGCAGGCTACAGCCCATGGGGTTGCAAAAGAGTTGGATATGACATAGCTACTAAACAATATAGGTTTCCTCCTAAATTGACACGTTAAAAAAAAATTTCAAGTAACCACCACATCCATTTTTCTTTGTATGAAAGAAATAAAACAGGCACTTAAAATTATGTGCTTCTTCTAGCATGGTAGTCTCCATCACACTTTTCCTAATCATTAAAAAAAAAAAAAAAAAGAAATATGGCAGCATGCTTGTGTTAATTATTATGCTTTTTAATTTCATGCTATATTTTTGGACTTTTTAAATGCCATTTCTTCTTTTTTCTATTTTAATAACATTATCTAACAAATCAGAGCTTGCTTTCTGACATTAGTTAATTAGATGTATATATTAGGCTATGTAGAGCAAAAAGCTAAATTATTTTCATTATTGTCTGCATGTTTAGTTATACATGCACATAGCTTTGGAGTTTGCCACAACAGAAGACAAAAGAAGAAGCAACTTTCTAAATGTTATGAGTGAACTTATTTATTTACAAGACAAATAATTTAAAGGAACTAAGCAGCAGTAAGCCTTTTGTGATTCTATGAAAAAATGACAATAATCTGAAAATTTTGAAAGCAATCTATTACATCTTGTTCTTGCATCTTTATTTTTTTGTACTTAGATAAATCATCATTGGGATTTTGTTGCTTTAAAACATACTTTTCTTGTCTTATAACCTCCAGGACTTGCCTGCTGTGTTTGTTCAGCAAGTTTTAAACATGCAAAGATATGAGATGCAATCAAGTACCATAATGACTAATTTTAACAATGAACAGTAGGAGGGTTAAATATAGGCATAAGCATGCCATTATATATAACAGTGGGTACAGTAAGAGAATGGAAAATAGCTTGAGGATAGGTTTATTATAAGCATCATGGTTTGAACAAAGCAGAGGAAAGAATGTAATGTTTTGACTGATGGATTCTCTTTATAAGACATCTATGGAGAGAAAAAAGCTAAATTAGCTTTAATCTTGTATACATCTTTAGTTATACATGCACATAGCTTTAGAGTTTGCCACAATAGAAAACAAAATAAGAAGCAACTTTCTAAATGTTATGAGTGAAATTATTTATTTACAAGACAAATAAATTAGTTATTAATATCTTTGAAGCAGCCATGTCTGAATAATATTCACCACCAAGAATAATCACTTCCAGCTTATGTTCATCTAAGTTACTCTGAGTTGTCTTTTCATTTGCCTCTTCAGAATAAGAAATGCTTTAAATCTTCGTGGAAAATTAATTGACTAGCATTTCTGAAAATGTTTAAGCATTCATTGTACATTTTATTTATTTTTGCCTCAGAAAAAGAAATAACAAAACTTGACCTCTAAGCTTAAGGTTATATGATTGAAGGAAAACATACTTGTAAATTTCTCTCATCCACTGTCACCAGACCCATAGACTGTTTTGATGCCTCACATACATTCCTTTTCCTCTATTTAGTCTTCCAGAGTGGTATTGAAGCCAGCAACTTCTTCTCAACTGCTTTCAAAGTTATCCAGGAAAAGTTATATAAAAATAGAAATAAATAAGCCAAGTTGCTGAGATTCATAGTATCCCTTTTGAGTAGAAACTGTCAGCTTGCTGGTCAGGAAAAAAAATACTCTACCCAGAAATGTTAAAATTCTTCACACTGAAAGGTAAGTTTTAGAAAGAAATTCAGAAATCATCCAACTCAACTATTCCTGGAAACTCAGAGAGGCAAAGAGATTGTCCAGAGCTACACAGCTTACTTGTATCAGAACCAGTTCTAGAACCCTGGATGGGACTACATACAGTCTACCTCAGAGTTTGAACTGTAGCCTTCAGATAGCTAAATCAGTCAGTTCAGTCACTCAGTCCTGTCCGAATTTTTGTGACCCCATGGACTGCAGCACACCAGGCTTCCCTGGCAATCACCAACTCCCAGAGTTTACTCAAACTCATGTCCATTGAGTTGGTGATGCCATCCAACCATCTCATCCTCTGTTGTCCCTTTTTCCTCCCACCTTCAATTTTCCCAGCGTCAGGCTCTTATCAAATGAGTCGGTTCTTCACATCAGGTGGCCAAAATATTGGAGCTTCAGCTTCAATATCAGTCCTTTAAATGAATATTCAGGACTGATTTCCTTTAGGATTGAAGGGTTGAATCTCCTTGCAATCCAAGAGACTCTCAATAGTCGTTTCCAACACCACAGTTCAAAAGCATTAATTCTTCTGCACTCAGCTTTTTTTATAGTCCAACTCACATCCATACATGACTACTGGAAAAACCATAGCTTTGACTAGATGGACCTTTGTTGGCAAACTAATGTCTCTGCTTTTTTAATATGCTGTCTAGATTGGTCATAGCTTTTCTTCCAAGGAACAAATGTCTTTTAATTTCATGGGTGCAGTCACCATCTGCAGTGATTTTGGAGCCCCCCAAAAAATAAAGTCAGCCACTGTTTCCATTGCTTCCCCATTTATTTGCCATGAAGTGATGGGACCAGATGCCATGATCTTGGTTTTCCAAATGTTGAGATTTAAGCCAGCTTTTTCACTCTGCTCTTTCACTTTCATCAAGAGTGTCTTTTGTTCTTCTTCACTTTCTGTCATAACAGTGATGTCATCTGCATATCTGAGGTTATTGATATTTCTCCTGGAAATCTTGATTCCAGCTTGTGCTTCCTCCAGCCTAGCATTTCACATGATGTACTCTGCATATAAATTAAATAAACAGGGTGATACTATACAGCCTTGACATACTCCTTTCCCGATTTGGAACCAGTCTGTTATTCCATGTCCAGTTCTAACTGTTCCTTCCTGACCTGCATACAGATTTCTCAGGAGGCAGGTGAGGTGGTCTGGTATTACCATCTCTTGAAGAATTTTCCACAGTTTGTTGTGATCCACACAGCCAAAGGCTTTGGCATAGTCTATAAAGCAGAAGTAGATGTTTCTCTGGAACTCTCTTGCTTTGTTGATGATCCAGTGGATGTTGGCAATTTTATCTCTGGTTCCTCTGTTTTTTCTAAATCCAGCTTGAACATCTGGAATTTCTTGGTTCACATACTGCTGAATAAATCTTTCAAGCAAGGCTTCAACAGTACATAGATAAATAGATACAGATTATAGAGCAAGATCAGGATCTGAACAAAGTTGCCACTCTAAGCTTTGTGATTTTTTTACTACTCCAAATGCCTCACAGAGCAACAGCATAAAAACTGGAGCTATACAATCCAAAATGAAAAACAGCAAAAGCAAAGGAAACAGCTATGTGATGTCCAATTCACCTCCCGTGTCTACTGAATATTCTTGTCCCTTGAAAAATTTATCCTAAAATTGTGCTTTCAGAAATTCAGACTAATTGGTATTCTTCCTTCAACATCTCCTAGTTATGAGCCAGGGAGGAAATTATTTAAAACCCTCTACCTCAATATTATAACCTATAAAATGGGAGAATTTATAAATTCTATTCAGTTTTTCCAAAGGTCATGTCCTTCTTGCCTTAAGATTGTTCTATTTTAAGTTTCTTTAGGGTAAAGAATAAACTATATTTATTTTTATAAAAACTAAAATATATTTATTTTTTAAAGCAACCCTAATTTCTAAGAAATTTGGCAAAATGTTATTTATTCAGTTCAATTCAGTCCCTCAGTCCTGTCTGACTCTTTGTGACCCCAATGTACTGTAGCACACCAGGCTTCCCTGTCCATTATCAACTCCCAGAACTTGCTCAAACTCATGTCCATCCAGTTGGTGATGCTATTCAACCATCTCATCCTATGTTGTCCCCTTCTCCTCCCGCCTTCAATCTTTCCCAGCATCAGGGTCTTTTCCAGTGAGTCAATTGTTTGCATCAGGTGGCCAAAGTATTAGAGTTTCAGCTTCAGCATCAGCCCTTCCAATAAATATTCCAGACTGATTTCCTTTAGGATTGACAGGTTGGATCTCCTTGCAGTCCAAGGGACTCTCAAGAGTCTTCTGCAACACCACAGTTCAAAAGCATAGATTCTTTAGTGCTCAGCTTTTTTTATTTATTAGTCATTTTTCAGGCCAATGGAATAGAGATGGCTTTCTTAAGAGTGGCCTTCCCTCATGGCTCAGACAGTAAATAATTTGCCTTTAGTGCACGAGCCCTGGGTTCAATCCCTGGATCAGAAAGATCCCCTGGAGAAGCAAATGAGTACCCACTCTAGTATTCTTGCCTGAAGAATTCCATACAGAGAGGAGCCTGGTGGGCTCCACAGGGGCACACAGTCAGACAAGACTGATCAATTGACACCTATCTATAGCTCTTATACTTTTATGGATTAGGCCATTTTAATTAGAGTCATATCAGAATTTTTTTTTTCTGTAGCTGTGTAGTCCTTTTTCACCATATTGTTAAAACAATGTTAAAACAATTGTTAAAACAATGTTAAAACAATGGCTATTATTTGCTTACACTTAGAATGTGATATATGCACTATTCTAAGAATTTATTTGATCCTTAGAATTACCATATGAGTACATATCACTATTATGCCCATTTTACAGAAAAGAAAACTAATGCTAATATGTTATTTGTTTGTAGTCACATAGGCTACAAACTGGAAGTAGCAGAATTTTGTCCAAGCTAATCATGCTTCTCAACCTTTTTTTTTTTTTTTTTTTTTGGTTTCAACCTATTATTTTACATCTATGTTAAGAACATCCTGTGGCAGTCTTCAGTTGTTTGCCACAGTATACAGTGCCTCTTCTTTAAAAATAAAACCCTTGATTTTTAAAATTTGTGTTAACAAGCACATAAAGTAAGATAACTCTCTCCTTCCACCTTGTACATTATAAGAACACATGACTCTTCTACCAGGGTGTGTGCTTGTGTGCAGTTACTTCAAGCATGTCCGACTCTTTGTGACCTTATGGACTGTAGCTCATCAGGCTCCTCTGTCCATAGGATTCCCCAGGCAAGAATACTGAAGTGGGTTGCCAAGTCCTCCAGGGGATCTTCCCAAGCTGGTGATCTAGTTCACGTCTTTCCATGTCTCCTGCATTCCAGGTGGATTCTTTACCCACTGAGTCACCTTCAGTTCAGTACAGTTCAGTTGCTCAGTCATGTCCGACTCTTTGCGACCCCAAGAATCGCAGCACACCAGGCCTCCCTGTCCATCACCAACTCCCGAAGTTCACTCAGACTCACGTCCATCAAGTCAGCGATGCCATCCAGCCATCTCATCCTCTGCCGTCCCCTTCTCCTCCTGCCCCCAATCCCTCCCAGCATCAGAGTCTTTTCCAATGAGTCAACTCTTCGCATGAGGTGGCCAAAGTACTGGAATTTCAGCTTTAGCATCAGTCCTTCCAAAGAAATCCCAGGGCTGATCTCCTTCAGAAAGGACTGGTTGGATCTCCTTGCAGTCCAAGGGACTCTCAAGAGTCTTCTCCAACACCACAGTTCAAAAGCATCAATTCTTCAGCACTCAGCCTTCTTCACAGTCCAACTCTCACATCCATACATGACCACTGGAAAAGCCATAGCCTTGACTAGATGGACCTTTGTTGGCAAAGTAATGTCTCTGCTTTTCAATATGCTATCTAGTTTGGTCATAACTTTTCTTCCAAAGAGTAAGCGTCTTTTAATTTCATGGCTGCAGTCACCATCTGCAGTGATTTTGGAGCCCCCAAAAATAAAGTCTGACACTGTTTCCACTGTTTGCCCATCTATTTCCCATGACGTGATGGGACCAGATGCCATGATCTTCGTTTTCTGAATGTTGAGTTTTAAGCCAACTTTTTCACTCTCCTCTTTCACCTTTTTAGTTCTTCTTCACTTTCTGCCATAACGGTGGTGTCATCTGCATATCTGAGGTTATTGATATTTCTCCCTGCAATCTTGATTCCAGTTTGTGCTTCTTCCAGCCCAGCGTTTCTCATGATGTACTCTGCATATAAGTAAATAAGCAGGGTGACAATATACAACCTTGATGTACTATTTTTCCTATTTGGAACCAGTCTGTTGTTCCATGTCCAGTTCTAACTGTTGCTTCCTGACCTGCACACAAATTTCTCAAGAGGCAGATCAGGTGGTCTGGTATTCCCATCTCTTTCAGAATTTTCCACAGTTTATTGTTATCCACACAGTCAAAGGTTTTGGCATAGTCAATAAAGCAGAAATAGATGTTTTTCTGGAACTCTCTTGCTTTTTTGATGATCCAGCGGATGTTGGCAATTTGGTCTCTGGTTCCTCAAGGGAACATTTGATGCAAAGATGAGCTTGATAAAGGACAGAAATGGTATGGACCTAACAGAAGCAGAAGATATTAAGAAGAGATGGCAAGAATACACAGAAGAACTGTACAAAAAAGATCTTCACGACCCAGATAATCACGATGGTGTGATCACTTACCTAGAGCTAGACATCCTGGAATGTGAAGTCAAGTGGGCCTTAGAAAGCATCACTACAAACAAAGCTAGTGGAGGTGATGGAATTCCAGTTGAGCTATTCCAAATCCTGAAAGATGATGCTGTGAAAGTGCTGCACTCAATATGCCAGCAAATTTGGAAAACTCAGCAGTGGCCACAGGACTGGAAAAGGTCAGTTTTCATTCCAATCCCAAAGAAAGGCAATGCCAAAGAATGCTCAACCTACTGCACAAGTGCACTCATCTCACACGCTAGTAAAGTAATGTTCAAAATTCTCCAAGCCAAGCTTCAGCAATATGTGAGTCACCTTAAAGGAAAGCAAATGTAGCATGTGGTCCATTCAAATTTCCCCAGAGAAGCATTAAAATCTACATACCTTTTTCTGACTCACTATCTGAAACTTCATGCAATGACTGGAGCTTCCCTCTCATCTTGGGACATGAGTAAGAGCCACTTTTTGGGGATGTCAATATAGAAAGTTATAAGGAGCCAATTATATGAACCCAGTATCATCCCTTAATTGCCTATGTGAAGAGTCTCTTTTTTATGAAAGAATTAAAATATTACAAATTAGTTTGCTAATAATTTCATTTACCCATTATGCACCACATAATATACTCTTAACTGATAGAATCTTAGATTAGTCTGAATAAATTTAGTTCTGATAAATAACACATGGACTGCAGATAGGCTTTACAGAGACTATACACTCTTTTAAAAATCAGATCATTTAACACAAAGTTTTCTATTTTAGTTTCTCCTGGAAAATTACATCTGGAAACCCTGAGATAAGCATGCATTCTATTGTTTATCCCTGAACCACATCTTGCAATGTTTTTCATTTACTTACTGTACTGTTATGCTTTGATTGAGTCCACAGAACATAGCTGGGTAGAGACTCTGTCCTTGAATAAAACTTGCTTTAAGAGTAGTAAGAGTTTTGTCTAATATAGTTTTTCATGCATAAACACATAAAAAGACCAATTGCATAAGACATGTCACACTAGGTGCTACCATGCTATAGGAAGAAATTCATTTATTTTAAAAGAATCTAAATTGATACTTACAATCATTGTGATATCTTGGTTCTGAAAAAAGGACAGAAGGTAGCTGTGACTCCTGAAATAAAATTCAATATGATTAACTACTTCAGGACAAAAGCATAGTTGTATCTATTCTGTGTGTTCCCAGATATTCTTTAAAATATATATTAATTATCTGCATATTCTGTCATTTAACTACACTTTATGATAGATGTTACTAATTTGACAATAGGACCTCTAAGTCCTGCAAACTGTTTCCATATATATATATATGGAAAATGAATGTAGAGACTTTTTAAAATGTGCAAAGTGCTTTTTACAATCACTTTAGTTAGGGTAAACATAGTGAGTGGTTGGAAGACTATATATTTATCATGATAAGAAAATAGTCCCTTAAACATGTTTCTTTCTCAGCTGGTTTTGATTTACTCATCTACATGCTACACAAACATTTTCTTCAAATATCATTATCATATAACTTCCAACCTAGAGCGCTGCTGCTGTTGCTGCTAAGTCACTTCAGTCGTGTCCGACTCTGTGCAACCCCGTAGACGGCAGCCCACCATGCTCCTCTGTCCCTGGGATTCTCCAGGCAAGAACACTGGAGTGGGTTGCCATTTCCTTTTCCAGTGCATGCATGCATGCTAAGTCACTTCAGTCGTGTCTGACTCTTTGCGACCCTATGGACAGCAGCCCACCAGGCTCCTCTGTCCACAGAATTCTCTAGGCAAGAGTACTGCAGTGGGTTGCCATTTCCTTTTCCACGACCTAGAGTACTTCAGTATAATTGAATCTCAAAAGTGAAGGACTTTTAGTGATTTCTGCTTTCAAGTTAACTCTGGGAAGATTTTTCTTATTTAAATGCATATTAAAGCTAGGAAATATCTCCTCCCTTTGTAACCTGGCAGACTCTCCTGCAACCAACTAATGAGACACATTTTTGGAAAAACCATGTCAATCTTTAGCATAATTAATCTTGATCTTAGAGGTTAAGATCAAAAGAAATAAAGGACTTGAACTAGTTTCATTGTTGTAGTACTAAATTTAATAAAATGCATGCTTTTATAAATAGAAATAAGGGAAATAACTTTGTATTAAATATGTTGAATTCTCATGAAATAAGAACTCAGCTTTTATATGTTAATAGCTTAAATAAGTAAAGATATTGTGTTGATAATTGAAGTACGAAATTTCTATCTAGTATAACCTTTATCATCAAATAAGATGAAAATACTCTAAAGCCCACTATTTGTGGCAATACATATTAGATTTTTGTGATAAACCCTAGTCTTCCAGGAAACAGACACAGACACACACACACACACACACACACACAAGAAAATAAATTGAGAGACCATAAAAATTGAAAAGATAGTTGAGACATTAAAAAAAGCGGGGGGTAAAAGAGAAAAATCACTGAAAATATATATAGTTGTTGTAGAACAAGTGTCAGAAATTCATCGGAAAGAGAGCCACTGGTGGCGGGACTATGTTGGCAGCTCATGATTTTTTAAAGTTTTTAAACTGTCAAATTTGGGAAATGTATATGTCCAAACAGTGTGAAATGTAAATAAAATTGTCATGAAAATACTTTCAAAAGCATGATTATTGTAAGTATAATAAAAAACAGGACATTCCTGTCCATTTAATAGTCAATTTAATTAACTAAAATTATGTATTCCTACTCTTGTATTTATGTTTGGTAACTTTTTGTACATCTGAAAAACATTAAATAGTCCTAATTGATTTTGACATTTTATAAATAGCTATGCTTATAAGTTTACAGATAATTTCTATAATTCTAGCAAAGAGTGCTTACTGATTGCACATAAACTATGGCAATACCTGGAAGAAATCAGAGTAATTTGCTCTCAGTTTAGCTCTTTTTCTACACGCTGTTTCATTAAATAAATACTAACAACAACTCTGTTGAGGTGGGGTCTATAAGATTAACTCTGTTTCCAAGTGGTAATTGCGACTCACCTGGTCAAATTAGGTCCTGAGTCAAGGATAGAGCTGGTAAAAGAAATGGAGATCTTCAATCTGATTTCATAGTCTTCACTTTCCTTACACAATTATAACTATCGAGTGACATTTTCAAGGTCTGTCCTTTGACTTGCACTTAGACAACAAAATATTTTTACAAGAAACAAAGAGCAAGGACAAACATACACAATTTTTACACTGTCCACTAATTCAGTAGTTCTCAACATCTTCAATTATGGGAACCCCATCATAGCATAAGGACAGATGTTTTGTTAAAGTATAAATATGTAAAAATCTACTTTTATTCAGTTAAGTTTAGAATAGGTTTATGTTTTAAGAACTCAGCAAAAGTATTTTAGTAAAAGAATAGTAAAATATGAAATCTATTATTAAACATTTATGAGTGTTACCACAGTGATAGAAAAATGAAAACATGGTTGTGAAAACACTAATCGCCGCCCTTGTTTGGAACACATAAACAGCACACACAAAAGTAAACCCAACTAATATTATGTGGTGTGAACTTTACCCGGCTCAGAAGTATGAAGGAGAGTTAAATCCAACCTCCCTTCCACTCTCTTTCTTTCTTTAAGAAGGAAGATATTTCCCCAAAAATGCATTTGCTCCCATTTGTTACTTTTTAAAATGTTGTAACTTCCTAAGAAATAAAATAAGCTTTATTCTGTTTCTCATTGATTTATTTTCACATATAAATTTTAATTAGATAAAACAGAAGTAGAAAAAATTCAGCTATAATCCTAGAACCCAGAGATGAACATTTTATATGTATGCAAATAGAAAATAGATGGTTTTATAGATATACTCGGTTAGTTCAGTTGCTCAGTCATGTCTGACTCTTTGCGACCCCATGCACTGTAGCCCTCTAGGCTCCTCTGTCCATAGGCTTCTCCAGGCAAGAATACTGGAGAGGGTTGTCATATCCTTCTTCAGTATAGATACATAGGCAGATGATAATGAAAACAGGGCCATACATCATGTAACTGCTTTATCATTTGTTTTTATTCTTATATCATTAAATATTATTGCATATATAATTTAAAATGGCAGCAATAAGTTATAGTGCATAATTATGATTTAATCAATAATTTTTTATGAGAATTCATTATGTTTCCTTTTTGTTAATCTTTAGAACATGTAATGGTCATTATTATAATTAGATATTTGTGCACATGCATTCTTATTTCTTTAGATTAGAGAAATTTTAGGTAGGTTATAGAAAAACATTGTTTTATACATCATATTTATATTGGCTTTCTGAAAGTTTTACTATTTTACTTTCTCACTCTGCCAGGCAGGACAGTGTTTAACCAAAAATTAATTATAATTCTGTGTGGTATTATCAAGAACTCATTCTTACTAAACATGCTATTGTGGTAACATATCCTCCTGGATGGCCCCTAGTGATTCTCCCCCCGCCACACACACACTAATATTCAGGCAGTTTGATAACTCCTTCCCCTTGAGTTTGTGCAAGTGTATGTCTGTATGTATTTGTTTGTGGAATTAAAAACTAACATGAGAAACCACAACACACCTGTTAGAATGGATCAAATACAAAAGTAAAACTAACTGACGATACCAATTATTGGTAAGTATTCAAATCAACAGGAACTCACATTCTTTACTGGTGGGAATGCACGATAGTATGGGCAATTTGGAAGACTATGTGTCAATTTCTTATAAATCTAATCATTACTTTTCCTCATGAACCAGCAGTTGTTTCCCTAGCTGTTTACCCAACTGATATGAAAACTTGTGTTTGCACCAAAAAAAAAAAAAAAAAAAAAAAAAAAACCCAAAAGCTGCACGAGTGTTTTTAGCAGCTCTATGTTCTGCTGTTCAGTTGTGAATGTTCATAATTGCTAAATTTGGAATCAACAAAGTGAATGTATAAACTAGGTGAGGTATATTCATGCAATGGAGCATTACTTAGCAATGAAAAGGAAGAGCTAAAGATATGGATGAATGTTAAATAAATATTGCCAAGTGAAACAATCCAGTCTGAAAAGCTACATAAGGATTTATTCCAAGTAAACAAAATCTGAGAAAAGATAAAAGAAAAAGTTTATCAAAAAGATGAGGTGTTGGAAAGGGTGTGGAGAAAAGGGAACCCTCTTGCACTGTTGATGGGTATGCAAATTGATATAGCTACTATGCAGAACAGGCATGGACATTCATGAAAACACTAAGAATAAAACTACCATATGACCCAGAAATCCCGCTACTGGGCATATACCCTGAGGGTGCTATAGTTGAAAATGACACATGCTATCCAATGTTCATGGCAGCACTATTTATAATAGCTAGGACATGGAAGCCTCCTAGATGCCTATCGGCAGATGAATAAATAAAGAAGTTGTGGTACGTATACACAATAGAATATTACTTATCTATAAAAACAAATACATTTTTGAGTCAGTTCTAATAAGGTGGATTAACCTAGAGCCTATTATACAGAGTGAAGTAAGTCAGAAAGAGAGAGACAAATATTAATGCATATGTATTGAATCTAGAAGAATAGTACGGATGATCTTACTTGAGGGCAACAAAGACACATACAGACACAAAGAACAGATTTTGGACACAGTAGGGAAGGAGAGGGTGGAATAATTTGGGAGAGTGACATGGAAACATATACACTGCCATATGTAAGATGGATGGCCAGTGAGAATTTGCTATATAATGTAGGGAACCCAAAGCTGGTGCTTTGTGATAACCTAGAGAGGTGGGATAGGGAGGGAGGTGGGAGGGAGATTTAAGAGGGAGGGAACATATGCATACCTATGGCCAGTTCATGTTGATGTATGGCAGAAACTATCACAAGGCATCACAAACTATCACAAGGTAAAGTACTTACCTCTAATTTAAAATTAAAATTAAAAAATAATTTAAAAGATCAACTAAGAAAAAAAGTTATTTTAATAACAGCAACAAAAAAGATCAGAGGTTGCCAGGAGTTAAGTACGTGATGCATAGGCTTGTTTTAAAGACAGAATAGTATTCTTGGAGATACTGTAATGGTGCATACTGGACAAAACCCATAGAAATTTATAGCACACAGAATGACTTCAATGCATATAAATAAAAAAACAAATCCCAGAATATAATGTAGAATGAGACAAAATAATAAAAGGATATTATAAATGTAGCAAATAACCTCTTTGAAAAGTGTGTGGGAAAATATGTGAGTGAATTTTGAAATGAGGGGGTTTATGAGACTAAATGCAAAAGAAACTGTAGAAAAACACTGTGCTCTATTTGGTAAAGTTATTTCATACAGGGAGAAGGAAATGGCAACCCACTCCAGTATTCTTGCCTGGAAAATCCTATGGACGGAGAAGCCTGGTAGGCTACAGTCTGTGAGGTCATGAAGAGTCGGACACGACTGAGTGACTTCACTTTCACTTTCAAGGCATCAACAATTCTGATAATGTTTTCCACGTGTATTGGAATTCAACATTTAAGCAATGATGGGAACCAAGTTTATCTTTGTTGAAATAGATTACAGACAGGCAGGAAGAGAAGTCTAGAATGATCCATGTGATAATGAACGGAGGTATCGATAAAAACTAATGTTTAACTAAATATCTAAATACAGTATGTCCTTCACATATAATAGTGAATTTTTCTATTTATCCTTGCAATTTTAACCTAGTTTCCTTTGTTCATTTTGGTGCACTATTGCTTATACACAATTGTTAGGTCTCCTTGGAGGGTTGAATCCTTTATCACTATGTAATGTCCTATTTCAGGGCTTCGCAGGTGGTTTAGTGGTAAAGAATCCACCTGGCAAGCATGAGGCTCAGGTTTGGTCCCTAGATCAGGAAGATCCCCTAGAGAAGGAAATGGCAATCCACTCCAGTATTCTTGCTTGGCAAATCCCGTGGATGGAGGAGCCTGAGTACAAGCCATGGGGCTACAATGCATGGGGTTACAAAGGAGTCAGACTCAACTGAATGACTAAGCAACAACCAACCAAATGCCTCATTTCATGATACAGCTTTCTGTGTCCCTTAATTTTAACCTGTGTCTTTATATATAAAAGGGGTTCCTTTTAGACAACATAGAGTTTGTTCTTGTTTTTTATCCACTTTGAAAATCTTTGTTTTTTAATTAGTGCATTTGGATGATTCCCATTTAATATTTATTTTTTAGTTGTGGGTTCATGTCTATCATGAACTGTTTTACATTCATTGCATTTCTTTTTTTTTTTTTAAATCTTCTTTCTACCTTCTCTTGTTCTAATTTAGCATTTTATATGATTTCATTTTATGTCCACTCTGCTAACAAGCCCATAAAAAGCATTCTTCATTTCTCTTACAGTGTTTTTGATGTTTAGTCTTTCATCTTGATTCTTTGGGTTTTCATCTTTGTGCTTACACTGACTATTCTTGCATTTCTAGTTTTTATATTTGGGCTCAACATATTATTTTAAATTCTCTTTCTAATGATTCCAGCCTCTGGGTCATATCTGAGTCTGGTTCTGATGCTGGCTTTGTCTCTTCAAGCTGCACTTTCACTTGAATTTTGTCTTCCTTGTATCTTCACCCTAAGAAAATAGTGGGGTTCCTGGAAGTAAAATCCCCCAAAATGTTGAGCTCCCCCTAAGACTAAGGCCCCTATAGTTTATCAGTCTCAGATTAGTCCACAATCAACATCCAGCAATGCAATAGCATTACCCTTTAAAATACCAGTTTATATCCTCAGCTGTTCCTGGTCTCAGAAGCAGACCTGTGTCTCCAGAATTCATGGTGGAGATTTGTCCCACCACCTCAGTTTTCTGATGCAACCAAAAAAAACTCATCCATTTTCAGTTTTTTTCTTGTTGTAAAAATGGGAATGTTACTTCCAAACATTTTCCTGTTGGGGCTGAAAGCATAAGTCATACTGGTCTATTTTCAAACATTTTTATAGAAAGCTTAGGTCATACAGAGAATATAAAAAAGTGTAAAATGCACAGAATCAAATACTGTTCTTGTACTATCATATTGCACATGTGCTACATCGCTTCAGTTGTGTCTGACTCTTGGTGACGTAGCCCACCAGGCTTCCTTCTCCGTGGGATTCTCCAGGCAAGAATAGTGGAATGGGTTGCCATGCCCTCCTCCAAGAGATCTTCCCAACCCAGATATCAAATCTACATCTCATATGTCTCCTGCATTGGCAGGCCGGTTCTTTACTACTTGTGCCACCTGGAATTATTCCAATATAATTATCAAAAAAGGATGTGAGATTTTATATGTATGTGTGTGTGTTATATATATAATATTAAACATAAAAAAGACTTGGAAAAAAAAAACAACAACTCCTTGAATTGTGACAGTGAGAGAAATGTGGACTATGAACCTGGTTTTATCTCAGACAGTGCATGCAGATCATATAAAAAGCAAGTATTATTTTAGTACTTTAAAGAGTGGCTGTTGTAAAACCACAACTGCAGGCTTCTTTCCAGCTTGCCATCCACAAATATGTATTTTTTCACAACAGTCCAGGTAATCAATGTTTTTAAACAGTATTTTCTTTGGATTTTATTTTTATTTCCATAAACTTAACAATATGTTTTGTAAAATAATCTGAGTGACTCTTCTGCCAGTACAAATCATATACGGTTATAGATAAGAAAACTGTCAGAAAGTACATAAATTAAATGAATCAAGAATTAACCCCTAACTTAGCATCTACATAGAGAAACCTGTCAAACATTATAGATTTTAGAATATATTCTGCTTTCAGAGTCCTGGAGTTCAATAGTGAGACTGTTTATGCTTTTCACTGAGATTTTATTTAAAACACACTCAAGCTCTCTTTTCAAAACTTGCTGCTGCTAAGTCGCTTCAGTTGTGTCCGACTCTGTGCGACCCCATAGACGGCAGCCCACCAGGTTCCCTCGTCCCTGGGATTCTCCAGGTAAGAACACTGGAGTGAGTTGCCATTTCCTTCTCCAATGCATGAAAGTGAAAATTGAAAGTGAAATCTCTCAGTCGTGTCCAACCCTTAGCGACCCCATGGACTGTAGCCTACCATGTTTCTCCGTCCATGGGAGTTTCCAGGCAAGAGTACTGGAGTGGGTTGCCATTTCCTTCTCCTTCAAAACTTGGGTGCTTTCTAACTCCTAGTTTTGATATACCTTCATGTTATAATGCATTTTTCTATTGCTGTTACCTTTCTTTATTCTGTTTTCAATATATAGAAGAAATATATTTACATGTATTAATATATTCATGTGTATATTCTACATATTTTTCTATTACAAAAATCTATCAGAATTCCCAACGATTGATCAACACTTTCTTTAAAATTACACCAAAATTTCTACATTTCTCCTAAAGTAAAAGCTTTATTAAAAAACATGTAAATGTTCAATGTGAAGTATTCAAATAGTAAATGAAATGGCAATAGAGAGGTTGTGTGGTAGACCAGTAACAAGCCAAAGATCCTCTTATTTAGATAAAGTCAAGGATGGTCTATCTAGTTCAGTGCAAAATGAGCTTGTTTACAAGATAAGATTTAAGTCAAGTACCAGTTCCTTAATATTTACCTGGACTCATGTTCTAAAATCTCTAGAAAATTTATGGTCAATTTTATTCATCAGTTTACTTTCTTTCATGTAATTTAGCAAAGGTTTTTTTAAAAAAAGTTTTATTTAATATACCATTATCAACATTTCAAATTTGCTTATTAAATAGGAAATCTTACTCAGAATTGATAGGGAATTTAAATGCAATCTATGCAAAACATTTGTGCTTTATTTAGTTCACTGAAAGAGACAGTTTAAAGATGTATAACTGTTATTTAAATACATTTTATAGGTTTCTGTTCTGTATAATGGGTTCTTGTCTCTCTGTCTCACACATAACACAATATAGCATATATGATAACAACAAATGATGCATACTCAAATATTTCTTACTTCATAGCATGCATTGTTGGCCCATAACCAAATGTGAAGTACTTTTGAATTTGTTGCTTCCTCTTCTTTTAATATCTTGTGTCTCTATTCTGTATCAAATTTAATGTCACATTACATGATAAGCCTTCTATGACCAATTCAGAGAGAAATATGTATCTTTTTGCCATTTTTTCATAGTCCATTTGAATTGTAACACACATCATTAAACATTGCATTACCTTATATTTAACATATGTGTATGTGTGTGCTCAGTCTCTCAATTGTGTCTGACTCTTTGGGATCCAACAGACTATAGCCGCCAGGCTCCTCTGTCCAAGGAATTTTCCAGGTAAGAATACTGAAGAGGGCTGCCATTTCCTTTTCCAGGGGATTTTCCCAGGCTAGTGATGGAACCTGGGTCTTCTGCATTGGCATAAGGATTCTTTACCACTGAGCCACCAGGGAAGCCTGAATTTAACCTACCACCTCATAATCCTCATGAATATTTTTGTTTCTATTTTATAAATTATTTGAGCCATGCTATGTTTTATTTCTTTAAAAATCCCATCTGACTATGCATGACACTTTACTTATTTAAAATATGTACCTATCTGTTGATAATCGGTTGGGTCTTGTTCTTTCCCTTATGGCTTTTTATTGACAAGATCTCACATGGGAACATATTGTATGGATATTTGGGTGCTGTAATTCCCTGACCAAGGGTCATTGTACTGAAAATTTTGATTATGAACTGAAGACTTTATGCTGCAAGCTCATACTCACATTTCATTGTGACTCTTCACCTTTGAATTTTCTTCAGTTCCTATTTTGCCTCAATTTGCAAATCACAAATTGAGTTTAATCTTAATTTTATTAAAAGTAGACCAACTTTTATTCAAAATTATTTAGTTATTTCAAGATTCCTGGAATAAACTGGCCAACAATATACTCCTGAGAACTTAAATTTAGAAGTAACACATGTATACCTGTGGTGGATTCATTTTGATATTTGGCAAAACTAATACAATTATGTAAAGTTTAAAAATAAAATAAAATAAAAAAAAAAAAAACTGAAAGGGGAGCAAAGTTTAACCAAAAGCAAAAAAAAAAAAAAGAAGTAAATTACTTTTATTTTTTCCATATGCTTTCTAAATGAAAGTAACATGGATACAAACCATTTTCTCTGAAGATGTCAGAAATCAGAACTGAAAGATCTAAGAAATTTTTATTTCTTGGTGCTCTTAATGAATTTAAAGAAGAAAATAAAGTGAAATATATAGAAATTGAAAACAGAGCTTAAATAACTTGACTAAGATACAATTTAGAATTTTACAGCAGGAAGTCTGACTTCAGAAATTATTTTCTTAAATAACACTAACATTACATCAACATTTTTTGCCAAATATTTACTAGGTTGGAAAATCATGATAGTAGATGAATTTATTTTTTCCAAATGATATATAAATTCTTCCTCAACTTTGTATACTATACAGTATGTTAACAACTACTGCAAACTAACATCTGTAAGAGGAGACATCACAATGCATAATAGAGAAAAACAATTGGAGATTATACATATTATATATATATATACAAGTACTATAGAATATATATAATAATTGGATAATATATTATACATAGTATTTATAATGTTTGCAATTATTAATTTATTAAAGAATGAATTGACCTGTCAGCTAATAGTTTCCCTAGATTACGTGTAGATGACGGTTATGGAGGCGGGAAAGGCTTTGTTTAAAGCTGTAACAAATTGTGGTAATAGTTCAGATGATGCCACACCATGAATATTGTACTCCAGTTTCACTGACATACCAAAGCCTTGTGCAAAACTCATCTTTGCATGACTGTTAGAGTCTCTTTGGCACTACAAATTCCTACACTATAAAGAGGCAAAAGAAAAGGATGAAGACTCTAAACTTTGTATACGAACTGACTTGTTTATTTTCTCTGTGGTTCTGTATTACTGTGACTAGCAAGCTTTTGTATGAACTAAACTTGGTTGTTTATATTTTCCAAGCAAGCTATGTTTTTTAGTCTAAAGTTCTTGGGAAAAAGATATAATAGCTACCTTAAAACCAAAACCAACTTAAGTACAGCCTACTCTGTGGCCACATTTAAGTGTAAAATGGTAAAAATACCCAGAAGTTTTTGTCATACCAATCAGACATAATTTTTTCAGATGAGTTGATGAGAAGTTTTGTTTCCCAGATTACTCATCTTCACTGGTGGTGAATATTATTGGAAAAACTATTGTACCCAACTTCAAACTATCCTATTTGTGGATAGATCTAGCTTCTTAACACATTTAAACTTTCTCTGGATGAGAAGTTTTCTAAAATCGTTTTGCAATTTTAGTGAAAAATTGACATTGAGTTGTATCCATGGGGATTGTCCAGGCAAGAATACTGGAGGGGTTGCCATGCCCTCCTCCAGGGGATCTTCCCATCCCAGAGATTGAACCTAGGTCTCCAGCATTGCAGACCAATTGTTTACTGACTGAGATACCAGGGAAGTCCAGGTAGAGCTAATCTGCTGTCATTACATATGGATTCCATCTCTGAGTGAAAGTTGCTCAGTCGTGTCCGACTCTGTGACCCCATGGACTATACAGTCCAAGGAGTTCTCCAGGCCAGAATACTGGAGTGGGTAGCCTTTCCCTTCTCCAGGGGATCTTCTCAATCCAGGGATTGAACCTAGGTCTCCCACGTTGCAGGTGGATTCTTTACCAGCTGAACCTCAAGGGAAGCCAGAATCTCTGAGACCAATGGGCTATTTCTCTTCCTTGCCATTGGGAAGAGGGAAAGGCATAGTGCTCACATGTTCCTATTTCAGGCTGTGCATCAGTAAATGCTTATGTTACTGTTTAGTTTGTCTCATTGGCCATAACTTAGTGACACCAAAAATCAAATGATCTGGAAAGTGCAACATCACACAGTTAGTACTTGTGACCAGCCAAAAACAGCAGTATTAAGTTTAAGTAAGGGGAGGTCATTTACTTGTATGTAACTGACTCGCCCAAATGGAAACAAGATAAAAATTCAGATATGTGAAATCCCAAATGTTATTTATTTAACCTCTATGCCATACTGACTCCACTCACTGCTTTGCACTCATATCACATCAGATTCAAACGTTCTTTGTATCCTTTATTACATATTATTTAATGTTAATTTTCTATGGGCCTGTTTTCTCCCCTCTGATATTTAAGTTTTGAGCATAGGGTTAATGTTTTATGCATATTTCATATTTCCAGAACCTATGAAAAATAAGCACCTAATTAAATTATGTTGAGAAAATGAATACTTTTTTGCTGCAATGATCACATTTTTCATGCAATTTTTTGTTGTTGTTCAGTGGTGACTTGAACACTTTAGAAAAAAGGTCATTTGAATTCACAGTAATGACATCGCACATTTTATTGTGTAAACATTTTTGTTGAATTTATACAAAGTATGTGTTAGTCATGTTTAAAAATAATTCCTTGCAGTATTGTTTCTGTTTCTAAGTAATTTGTTTACAAGCTTACTGATTTCCTATCTTTAGGCCTGCTTAATTTTTAGTTAGAAATTTGTTTGCTTTTTCAGAAACTAGTGAAATGATTTTTGTAAGGTTATACATCTATCAGATGGCAAAATATTTTCTTTAGTTTCCTATTATCTTCTACACTTTAAAATGAATATAACATTTTTTCTAAAGGTTTATTTTGGCTGAATTATATTTTGATGTTCTGTTTTCATGGTTCTTAACTCTGGCTACACACCAGTTTCACATGGGAACCTTTTTTTTTTCTTTTTGTTTAAAAAGTCTCCTATTTATCACCCCTGAGGTGTCGATTTTGTTTTTTGAAGATAGGGCATGACAAACAAGATTTTTAAGCAGTGTCAAGGCTGACTTTTATTTTGAACTTGGCTTAAAAACCACTTCTTAGTTAGAGTGCTTGTTACTTGCTCAGGTTCTGGAATTAGAAACAGAGAATGTTCCAGTTTTATAATTCATTGGCTGGACTTGGAGAAAGTTTTTTAAAATTTTAAAAAGTTTACAAAAGCACAAGCATAATAGCTCATTTTAATTTCAGTGAAAAATTATAAGCAAAAATACATAGTAAGATCAATTAGGTCTCTTTCTTTTAAATAGATTGAAAAATGGCAAGAGTGAAAGCAGGAAGACCTTGTAGATGACTACTATAATAATGCAGGTGAAAATTCACAGCAGCTTTGCCCAAAACAAAAGTAATGGAAGTTGTGAGAATTACTCCATATATGAAAACATTTTCAAGATAAACTATACATTCTGTTGATAAATCAGATGGCCCAAAGTACAATGGGAGAGGGAGAAGTAAAGAGTATCTTAATAGTGAATGCTTTATTCTAAAGCTACAAAATTGTTTTAGATTCCCAGAAAAGAAGCACTTAGTATAATTAGGTTTGTGTCAATATAGCATTGGAAAAAATTCAGTCTGTACATTTAAACTAATGGATAAAATGTGTAGCAAAATATTGTTTATATGCTAGCATGTGTTTATTGGCTTTTCATTAGATTTGGAAATTCATAAACTAAAAAAAATCAGGTTTTTATTAAATATTTATTAGCACTTTCTATTTAGATAGTCTCAACTATTTCCATGACAGTAAACACCAATATGTTTCCAATTTCCTAATTTATATATCTAGCTCAGTACTTTCAGTTCAGTTCAGTTGCTCAGTCATATCCGACTCTTTACGACCCCATGAACTGCAGCACACCAGGCCTCCCTGTCCATCATCAACTCCCGCAGTTCACCCAAACCCATGTCCATTGAGTTGGTGATGCCATCCAGCCATCTCATCCTCTGTCGTCCCCTTCTCCTCCTGCCCTCAATCTTTCTCAGCATCAGGGTCTTTTCACATGAGTCAGCTCTTCACATCAGGTGGCCAAAGTATTGGAGTTTCAGCTTCAACATCAGTCCTTCCAGTGAACACCCAGGACTTATTTCCTTTAGGATGGACTGGTTGGATCTCCTTGCAGTCCAAGGGACTCTCAAGAGTCTTCTTCAACACCACAGTTCAAAACCATCGATTCTTCTGTGCTCAGCTTTCTTTATAGTCAAACTCTCACATCCATACATGACCACTGGAAAAACCATAGCCTCGACTAGATGGGGACCTTTGTTGGCAAAGTAATGTCTCTACTTTTGAATAGGCTATCTAGGTTGGTCATAACTTTCCTTCCAAGGAGTAAGTGTCTTTTAATTTCATGGCTGCAATCACAATTGCAGTGATTTTGGAGCCCCGAAAAATAAAGTCAGCCACTGTTTCCCCACCTATTTCCCATGAAGTGATGGGGCTAGGTGCCACGATCTTAGTTTTCTGAATGTTGAGCTTTAAGCCAACTTTTTCACTCTCCTCTTTCACTTTCATCAAGAGAAGAGTGATGAAAGGACTTCTTTCTTCTTCACTTTCTTAGTTCTTCTTCACTTTCTGCCATAAGGGTGATGTCATCTGCATATCTGAGGTTATTGATATTTCTCCCAGCAATCTTGATTCCAGCTTGTGCTTCTTCCAGCCCAGCCTTTCTCATGATGTACTCTGCATAGAAGTTAAATAAGCAGGGTGACAAACAGCCTTGACGTACTCCTTTTCCTATTTGGAACCAGTCTTTTGTTCCATGTCCAGTTCTAACTGTTGTTTCCTGACCTGCATACAGGTTTCTCAAGAAGCAGGTCAGTACTTTCTCCAAGCCCCATACGAGAGTCCTTTATTTATTTTTTATAGAAACAAAGAGACTTTCCATAAGGCATGTAAGTCTTATCTTCAAATATGTTCTCTATATTCCCTGCCATTTTCCTGGCCTAATATCCTACTGTATTTGTGCATAACTATGCACTTGTTTTGATAGCACACCCCCTGCTTTCATTCCTTCTCCATGGAAGATGGAGTGATGTTTTCTAAAATGTAAATATAATCATATCCTTTATTAAAACGTGGATAAATTTTCTTTCTACCTGAATTAAATCCAAAGATTTTATAGTAAAATGCAAAGCATAGTATAACTTTCCTTTCTCTCTAAATATACATATATATCTACCATAATGTCCTTTTTTCTTGCTTCTCAGACATTTTGTTGTTTTCCTCACTTCCTCAAACCTAAAAACATCCTGTTTCTTTAGGAATTGTTCATGTAATATTTTCTTATGCCTAGGCATTTCTAGGATGTCTGTTAAGTAGGTATAAATTTTTCATGTCAAATAGCAGTTTACTTATGTTTATCTGAGTTTTTAATTCCAGATTAAGCTTCTGTGTTGTTAAATGGAGTTTAGATAAAAGTGTTCTGTTAATTAGGTATAATGAATTTGGGGGAAGAGCAAATTAGCTAAGATGGCCTGTCAGGTTCTCTTGCCCCATAGCCTCTTGCTTTTGCCTCACGTTTTGTAAGTAATGTTTATGTAGCAGCTCAGATTAGAAAATTTCTTTTAAAGGAAGAGCTAAACTGAACATTCTGCCTGAATGTAAGAAATTTGACTCATATTTCTGAAATATTAGTACTTTAATAAGTGGACAAATCCATTTATTATTATAAATCTACTAGCCAAATTTCTTGTTGCAAATATGTAAACATAACCTTTATATTTCTGGTTGCTGAAATATAAAGGTTAAATTCATCTTTAAGGAAATATTCTTTTGGGTGGTATTGAACAAAACAATTCCAGCAGAGCTATTTCAAATCCTAAAAGATGATGCTGTTAAAATGCTGCACTCAATATCTCATCATATTTGGAAAACTCAGCAGTGGCCACAGGACTGGAAGGTCAGTTTTCATTCCAATCCCAAAGAAAGGCAATGCCAAGGAATGTTCAAACCACCACACAATTGCGCTCATCTCACATGCTAGCAAAGTAATGCTCAAAATTCTCCAAGCCTTGCTTCAACAGTACGTAAACCAAGAACTTCCAGATGTTCAAGCTGGATTTAGAAAAGGCAGAGGAGCCAGAGCTCAAGTTGCCAGTATCTGTTGGATCATATGAAAAGCAAGAGAGTTCCAGAGAAACTTCTGCTTGATTGACTATGCCAAAGCCTTTGATAGTGTGGATCACAACAAACTGTGGAAAATTCTTCAAGATGGCAGTACCAGGTCACCTTTCCTGCCTCTTGAAAAATCTGTTTGTAGGTCAAGAAGCAACAGTTAGAACTGGGCATAGAGCATGTTCCTTGGAGAGTTAATGTATGCCTATGAATGCTATGAAAAGCTTTTGGGAGAGATAAAGCAGCTTATGAATTGCCAATCCTGTGATCTTTGTGAAATACAGAGAGGAGTTGCAGCATGAAGTGCCCATTCACTGGCTAAGGAGACAGGCAGATCTGCAGGACTGATGTGTGATGCGTGTAAGCATAGTTTAGGCTTCCACACATATATGGCTAAAATGAACCAGGAAAAGAGTTGAATTCTTGAGATCAAGAAAAATGAATAACAGACTAATATACTTAGGTAACTTTTCAAAGGGAATTTTCAGATCCAGACTTAACAGAGACTAATAGCTTAGGGGGAAGGAATTGTATACTTGATTTCAGTGGTACAAGAATGCAACTCTCAATTCAGTGTTTTTCAAATTTTTTTGTCTTAGTGTTTATTCTTACATCATCTTATTAAAACATGAAAATATATGTTAAAATATCACACACCAATAGTGTTTTATTAAATTTTCACTTTAACACAGTACATTGTCCAATGTCTTAGCATCCATCTTTAGGATAATACTAATAGACTGAAATTGTATCATCTCCTCTTCATACTGTTTGGCTCTCTGAAATTTTGACAGAATTTTATACAAGAAAAATAATCTCTTGAAAAAACCGAGCAGCCACACTTCTAGCATTTTTTCTATTAGACATTCATTCATCTACTTGTGGTTCTTCATTTACTTGCCTAATTTCCATGCAGTCAATTTATAGATATAATTAAGAAAAAAAATGACGTGAAGGAAGAATAGAGAGACTCCTAACTACTTCATAGATCCCTGCTATTTTGTGGATAGTTTTATATCTGAGAAATACTATGCATCTCTGGTCCTAGAAGCAGACACTCAAGGAAGATCAAAGTTCCTTCCCTTTTTATTTAAAGACATTTTCCTCTCTTTGAGAGGGTGTGAGGATAGTGAACGTTATTCTCAATATGACTTAACTTGCTGGGTAGTAGGAGCTCTTTGACCTAGATGCCAGCATTAGGTTGTAAACCAACTGCTAGGTTTCATTTTCTGTCTTGGTACTTCAGTGGAAATCTGTGAGTCTATAATGAGACAATGTTTTAAACCAGAATTATATAGGTTTCTTATAAGAAAAAAAGTGTGCTTAGACTAAAATTCTATAACCTCCCAAATTTATTAAATGTTGTGATAATTCTGTTTGTTGTTTAGTCACTACATCGTGTCATGTTCTTTGTGACCCCATGGACTATATTCCATTAGCCTCCTCTGTCCATGGGGTTTCCCAGGAAGAATACTGAAATGGGTTTTCATTTCCTTCTCCAGAGGATCTTCTTGACTTAGGGATCCAACACAGATCTCCTGCATTAGCAGGTGGATTCTTTATCACTGAGCCACCAGGAAAGCCCTGTGATAATTCTATATGCAACTAATATTTTTTTCTTATAGTGAAAGTGGTTTATAGTTGATTTATTAGATTTTTATCATCAGATCAGATCAGATCAGTCGCTCAGGCATGTCCGACTCTTCTCGACCCCATGAATTGCAGCACACCAGGCCTCCCTGTCCATCACCAACTCCTGGAGTTCACTCAGACTCACATCCATCGAGTCAGTGATGTCATCCAGCCATCTCATCCTCTGTCGTCCCCTTCTCCTCTTGCCCCCAGTCCCTCCCAGCATCAGAGTCTTTTCCAATGAGTCAGCTCTTCGCATGAGGTGGCCAAAGTACTGGAATTTCAGCTTTAGCATCATTCCTTCCAAAGAAATCCCAGGGCTGATCTCCTTCAGAATGGACTGGTTGGATCTCCTTGCAGTCCAAGGGACTCTCAAGAGTCTTCTCCAACACCACAGTTCAAAAGCATCAATTCTTCGGCGCTCAGCCTTCTTCACAGTCCAACTCTCACATCCATACATGACCACAGGAAAAACCATTGTGTGAAGTGACAAATTATATTAACTTTTTATACAGTCTTATTTTCATACACAATTTATTTTTTCTTAATTGCTTTGGCTTTTGTAAAATTAGGTACAGCAGGCCATATATGAAGTTGAAGTATGACATCATTTTTTATGATGTTGTACACCTTATATGACATCATGAAAAATGATGTCATACTTTCAACTTCATATATGGCCTGCTGTACCTAATTTTACAAAAGCCAAAGCAATTAAGAAAAAAATGATGCTGAAGCTGAAACTCCAGTACTTTGGCCACCTCATATGAAGAGTTGACTCACTGGAAAAGACTCTGATGCTGGGAGGGATTGGGGGCAGGAGGAGAAGGGGATGACAGAGGATGAGATGGCAGGATGGCATCACTGACTCGATGGATGTGAGTCTGAGTGAACTCCGGGAGTTGGTGATGGACAGGGAGGCCTGGCATGCTGCAATTCGTGGGGTCAGGAAGAGTTGGACACGACTGAGCGACTGAACTGAACTGAACTGAATGAGGTATAATGATTGTGGGGGAGAGCAAATTAGCCAAGATGGCATGACCAGATTCTCTTGCCCCACAGCCTCTTTCTGTGGCCTCACGTTTTGTAAATAATGTTTATTTAATAGCCGAGATCACTTATTGCACTGCACATGTGTGTCAGGAGGTACGTACTTGGTCACAAGATACTCACTTTGTCATGAGGTACTCAATGGGTCAGGAGCTGCTTTGTGTAGTATGCCTGTAACAGCTTCTCCGTGAAAGCCCTGGTTGCTATGGCACTGGGGCTATATTAGTGTGGCATCATGGTTATGTTAGATGAGGTTACGTCATTTCTATGTTATGGCTATGTTATGGTTATGTTGTGGTTGCTGCTAGGGCTGCTGCATCAGACAGAAGAGAGGCTATGTTATGGCTGCTGTGCCAGCCAGGAGAGAATACATGTGTTTGTAGTTCCTTTGGCTCCTCAAGTCTCCTTCCAGCCTCTTAGCTCACGCCTTGCCTACCCTGGGTTCAGCAAACAGTGTGGACACTGTGAACAGCAAGACAATTGGTGCTATGAATAGGATGAAGAGTGATACAGTGAGTAACCCAAAGTCTGAGGAACTGACTTCATTAGACTTCCTTCATCTGTTACTGTTTTGTTATTATTAACTGAAAGAAGTTTTAGGATAACTAAAGGTAGGTACTGAAATACCTCATAGTGATTCTAAAACAATTGTGGACATATGACATACACATACCTTTTGGAAAGTCTCACTAATAGTAATTTAACATTTGCTTCCTTTTTCTTCCCAGCTGCCTTATCTCTAAACTGTCCGTGTAATAAAATCTCCTTGAAATCTCTATTGCCTATCCTTTTCATTTTTTTTTTGCACTTGCAATTTATATTATCTACAGATTTAGAGCTGTGAACATGAAGATGTCTTCCCCTGAAATAGTCTTGCAGATGGATATTGTCCAAGCACTTTGTGTAACACTACCAACCCACTCATGTAAGAGTGCTTTTGCTTTTCTGTTCCAGGTCATTGTAGAACATACTCCAAATCAATAAAAAGTGTGGAGAAATAGTGCCTTAAGGAAAAAAGCCCTGTTAAGCAATGTTTGAATATATGTTTCTAGACAGAAGAGTCCATAAAAAAAGTGGGTATTATGTTTTGCTTATGGAAGTTTAAAGCTGTTACAGACAAAGACTGTTATATAAACATTAAAGGAATACTATTTTGAAATATGTTAATACCTTGAATATGAAAGTTTTATTTTTAATTATTTATGTCTAACTGAAAAATATTGTTTAATTGAGGTAGACCAGAGTTCAATAGTTCACAGTTAGATGTTAGATGCCTGGAGTATCTGTAGTAGTGAATCATCTGAAAACATTACTACTTTTGGCATTTGACTTTAGAAACAGTTATGGCTCCTATAATTGCTCTTGATATATAAAAGGAACTTAACACTCTTCACAAAGTTGTTTAGCTATAAAATTAATCTCTAGTATATTGCCTCATGAAGACCAGATAACCCTGTTTATCTTTCTGTGCCGAGAGATAACATGAGTGAGTAGCCAACTGAATGTTAAAGATTTAAAACAGTTGTCAAACACTATATTCCCCTCATCTGGTTAGGGATTGCTGAACCATCAGCATTAGAGATCATAGATCATTTATTTTGATTTTAACATTCATCTGGGATAGCATTCATGATTGACAATCTTATAATTGCTGACCATGTTCTCAGTTTTCTTCCTACAACCAGAATCACATCATTGTGTTAACAGATATCAGGCAAATCACTTACTTTGTAGGCTTGGTCAAATATCATTAATGCTTCAGGTATAATATTTTTACAGCCAGTTTCCTTGTAATCCCTGGGATGTACCCCATCTGGTCTTCCATATTTTTGGCCACACAATATTGTAGTATCAAATCCCTCTTCCTTTTACATGTTAGTGTCTGTAACAAACATATGCTACTATGCCTTTTGTTTTACATCAGTGCTTTGAGTTTATTTAGCAAAGCTTTAGATGTGAATTTTTTTCATAGAACTAAAATAGTGCTATATATTATATTATGTATTAGAAATCATAATTTCTATATGAGCTATTTTAAATTTCATTTGAAAATTACCATTTTGTATTGAATCTGGGTTTTTTCTTCCCCAATGTTCTTATCTATTTCATGTTTCCTAGCAAAAGTAAGTCTAAGACATCATTCTCACAATATGCTGAAATTAAATGTATACATAAGATGAAAAATTTTGTGTAAGTTTAATTTGTCATTTTTCTCATATGATTACTATAACATACTATTTGAATAAAATGAAAAACCTGGACATATCCCAAAGCTGAAGTAACGTGCAACTGGGAAAAAACTCAATCCTATCAATGTTGTTGTATTAGTGGCATGTCCAATTTTATCCCTAAATATCATGAAAGAATCTTGGATTGGATTTACATGAAGACTGTGCATTGCCAAATAAAACATTTTAAACAATTCAGTTCATATTTTTAATAGAAAGGGACTGAACAATAGTAATAATAAGTGCAGGTTTAGAATTCTGAGTCCTATAATACTGCTAATTTGGGCATACTTTAAAATCTTAGGGTATATAGTCATAAAATTTTTTTTCTAATAAAACAAATAAATCACCACTACAGAAATTTGACCCCAGTGCTAGCAAATCTGTGTCATTCAGTATTGACCCAAGATACAATATGAAATGAAATAACATTGTAAAAAGAATACTAGGGAACACAGTTAAAATATGGCTGAAATATAATGAATAAGTGGTATAATTACATCAATTTGGAAATATGTTCTTAAAACTAATGTTGGAATATAGCTAGCTTAAAATATTTTAAATAATTTTAAATATGTTCTTATTTTTTTTAAAGACAAGTAACATACATTAGTACTACTTTTGTATCTTAGAGCTCACAGCCAGGAGAAGGATTTCTCTTCTGATGGCTGACTGTGGAAAAAATAATTGGAACATATCTGTAAGGGCTCAGCAGGAAAGAGATTGTGCATTCATACTGGATTTTGATGAAAGTTTAATAAAGAGACTAATTTAAAAATGTGGGCAGAACTTAGGGAATCCAGAAAAGTTTAAGTGCAGCTGGAAATTGTCCAAACATGAAGGGGCTGCTGCTGCTGCTGAGTCGTTTCAGTCGTGTATGACTCTGTGTGATACCACAGACGGCAGCCCACCAGGCTACACCTTCCTTGGGATTATCCAGCAAGAACACTGGAGTGGGTTGCCATTTCCTTCTCCAATGCATGACAGTGAAAAATTAAAATGAAGTCATTCAGTCTTCGCGACCCCATGGACTGCAGCCTACCAGGCTCCTCCATCCATGGGATTTTCCAGGCAAGAGTACTGGAGTGGGGTGCCATTGCCTTCTCCAAACATGAAGGAGAGGGAATGTTATCTCAGAGAAGTAGTTTTATCAAGAAGGTCCCCAGGAGGCTATGACCGTTGGTAGAGGATGCAGTCACTCACAGGTGCTTTGCAATAAACAAGCTAGGTAAGGGTGAATTTAACTCAGATGACCATTATATCTATTACTGCGGGCAGGAATCCCTCAGAAGAAATGGAGTAGCCATCATGGTCAACAAAAGAGTACGAAATGCAGTACTTGGATGCAATCTCAAAAACGACAGAACGATCTCTGTTCCTTTCCAAGGCAAACCATTCAATATCACAGTAATTCAAGTCTATGCCCCAACCAGTAATACTGAAGAAGCTGAGTTGAACGGTTCTATGAAGACCTACAAGACCTTTCAGAACTAACACCCAAAAAAGATGTCCTTTTCATTATAGGGGACTGGAATGCAAAAGTAGGAAGTCAAGAAACACCTGGAGTAACAGACAAATTTGGCCTTGGAATATGGAATGAAGCAGGGCAAAGACTAATAGAGTTTTGCCAAGAAAATGCACTGGTCATAACAAACACCCTATTCCAACAACACAAGAGAAGACTCTACACATGGACATCACCAGATGGTCAACACCAAAATCAGATTGATTATATTCTTTGCATCTAAAGATGGAGAAGCTCTATACAGTCAGCAAAAACAAGACCAGGAACTGACTGTGGCTCAGATCATGAACTCCTTATTGCCAAATTCAGACTTAAATTGAAGAAAGTAGGGAAAACCACTACACCATTCAGGTATGACCTAAATCAAATCCCTTATGATTATACAGTGGAAGTGAGAAATAGATTTAAGGGCCTAGATCTGATAGATAGAGTGCCTGATGAACTATGGAATGAGGTTCGTGACATTGTACAGGAGACAGGATCAAGACCACCCCCATAGAAAAGAAATGCAAAAAGTCAAAATGGTTGTCTGGGGAGGCCTTACAAATAGCTGTGAAAAAAAGAGAAGCGAAAAGCAAAGGAGAAAAGGAAAGATATAAACATCTGAATGCAGATTTCCAAAGAATAGCAAGAAGAGATAAGAAAACCTTCTTCAGCGATCAATGCAAAGAAATAGAGGAAAACAACAGAATGGGAAAGACTAGAGATCTCTTCAAGAAAGTCAGAGATACCAAAGGAACATTTCATGCAAAGATGGGCTCGATAAAGGACAGAAATGGTATGGACCTAACAGAAGCAGAAGATATTAAGAAGAGATGGCAAGAATACACAGAAGAACTGTAAAAAAAGATCTTCACGACCCAGAAAATCACGATGGTGTGATCACTGACCTAGAGCCAGACATCCTGGAATGTGAAGTCAAGTGGGCCTTAGAAGGCATCACTACGAACAAAGCTAGTGGAGGTGATGGAATTCCAGTTGAGCTCTTTCAAATCCTGAAAGATGATGCTGTGAAAGTGCTGCACTCAATATGCCAGCAAATTTGGAAAACTCAGCAGTGGCCACAGGACTGGAAAAGGTCAATTTTCATTCCAATCCCAAAGAAAGGCAATGCCAAAGAGTGCTCAAATCACTGCACAATTGCACTCATCTCACATGTTAGTAAAGTAATGCTCAAAATTCTCCAAGCCAGGCTTCAGCAATATGTGAACCATGAACTTCCTGATGTTCAAGCTGGTTTTAGAAAAGGCAGAGGAACCAGAGATCAAATTGCCAGCATCCACTGGATCATGGAAAAAGCAAGAGAGTTCCAGAAAAACATGTATTTCTGCTTTATTGACTATGCCAAGCCTTTGACTGTGTGGATCACAATAAACTGTGGAAAATTCTGAAAGAGATGGGAATACCAGACCACCTGACCTGCCTCTTGAGAAATCTGTATGCAGGTCAGGAAGCAACAGTTAGCACTGGACATGGAACAACAGACTGGTTCCAAATAGGAAAAGAAGTACATCAAGGCTGTATATTGTCACCCTGTTTATTTAACTTCTATGCAGAGTACATCATAAGAAACGCTGGACTGGAAGTAACACAAGCTGGAATCAAGATTTCTGGGAGAAATATCAATAACCTCAGATATGCAGATGACACCACCCTTATGGCAGAAAGTGAAGAGGAACTAAAAAGCCTCTTGATGAAAGTGAAAGAGGAGAGTGAAAAAGTTGGCTTAAAGCTCAACATTCAGAAAACAAAGATCATGGCATCCGGTCCCATCACTTCATGGAAATAGATGGGGAAACAGTGGAAACAGTGTCAGACTATTTTTCGGGGCTCCAAAATCACTGCAGATGGTGATTGCAGCCATGAAATAAAAGACGCTTACTCCTTGGAAGGAAAGTTATGACCAACCTAGATAGCATATTCAAAAGCAGAGACATTACTTTGCCAATAAGTCCGTCTAGTCAAGACTATTTTTCCTGTAGTCATGAATGAATGAGAGAGTTGGACTGTGAAGAAGGCTGAGCACTGAAGAATTGATGCTTTTGAACTGTGGTGTTGGAGAAGACTCTTGAGTCCTTTGGATTGCAAGGAGGTCCAACCAGTCCATTCTGAAGGAGATCAGCCCTGGGATTTCTTTGGAAGGAATGATGCTAAAGCTGAAACTCCAGTACTTTGGCCACCTCATGCGAAGAGTTGACTCATTGGAAAAGACTCTGATGCTGGGAGGGATTGGGGGCAAGAGGAGAAGGGGACGACAGAGGATGAGATGGCTGGATGGCTCAATGGACATGAGTTGGAGTGAACTCCAGGAGTTGGTGATGGACAGGGAGGCCTGGCATGCTGCGTTTCATGGGGTCGCAAAGAGTCAGACATGACTGAGCGACTGATCTGACCTGAATACTAATTAGCATCCTAAACTTCTTTTTCTCCATCCTGATTTCTCACACAAGCACCTCCCATTTGTCAAAGTCAGTTCGAAGCCCTAGTGGAGAAAGAATGTTGACATAGTCTATAAGATCAGTCCCTCAGAGCACAGAACAGAGTGGACATGCAGAGATAAGATACATCAAAGATTTTTCAACAATGATGATGATAAATCATCCACTATACCACTTGTATGAAGGTAAAACCAGAATATCCTTAAATGCTAATAAGATGCAGTTTGAAATATAGTTTACACCTATGAATATTATATAGGAATCAAAATGTTGAGCTTATATTTAAATCACATAACATAATTCTTTTGCAGTTGGCATCATATGTTGTGGACGGTGGGAAGAGTCCACTAACCCATATCAAAATTTTGTTCCCATGTTGAGTCTGTTGACAAACCAAGGGGATAGGCATGTAGGAAGAAATGTATTACTTATGTAATGAGGCTTTCAGGGTAGAACAAGTAGGATCTCAAACAGGTTCAAAAAGAGCTTTCTCTGAGAACATATGGTTAGTTTGGAGTTTTATAGAAGTTAGCTGGGGCAAAAAGCATCCATGCAAATAGGCAGAACTTTCATGATTTGGACATTCTGCAGGAACCAAAGGAGGGAACATTGAAGCTTATAATTTGCTCAAATATGATGCAGAAGAGGAAGGTACAGTGGTGATGCTTGAGAGTTATCAGCAGTCAAAGAACAAAAATGGAATCAAAATCTTTATTACCTTAAGGAAAATGAAAAGAAATTCACAGGAAAAACATAAATAATTAAAAAATAGGGAACAGTTAAAAGACCCTACTATGTGTCTGCTACTATATAGATGCTAATAATAAACAATGTTAGTGAAAAAATAAAGAACATTTCCTAAAGGAACTTATTATCCAGTTGTAATTCAAGATTACAATTTGAATTACAAAATATGTGAAGTTATTAGGACACACAGTCTATTCTTTTTCCCTGATTTGTCTTTTTTTGCCTCACTAGCTAATTTATTGTTTTGGTTATTTACATTACCTAAATCTTGAATTACAACTGGAAAATAAGTTCCTTTAGGAAATGTTCTTTATGTTTTCACTAGCATTTTTTATTATTTGCATCTATATAGTAGCAGACACACAGTAAAAACTTTTAAATAATTGATGGCTGAAAAAGTGACTATCTAGTTATCTCTCAAATTCTTGCACAGTTATCTAGATATGTGTGTAAGTTATTTTAAAGATAGCTTTCCTAAGGGATTAACAACAGACTGGTTCCAAATAGGAAAAGGAGTATGTCAAGGCTGTATATTGTCACCCTGCTTATTTAACTTCTATGCAGAGTACATCATGAGAAACGGTGGGCTGGAAGAAGCACAAGCTGGAATCAGGATTGCTGGGAGAAATATCAATAACCTCAGATATGCAGATGACACCACCCTTATGGCAGAAAGTGAAGAGGAACTAAAAAGCTTCTTGATGAAAGTGAAAGAGGAGAGTGAAAAAGTTGGCTTAAAGCTCAACATTCAGAAAACTAAGATCATAGCATCCGGTCCCATTACTTCATGGGAAATAGATGGGGAAACAGTGGAAACAATGTCAGACTTTATTTTTTGGGCCCCCAAAATCACTGAAGATAGTGATTGCAGCCATGAAATTAAAAGACGCTTACTCCTTGGAAGAAAAGTTATGACCAACCTAGATAGTATATTGGAAAGCAGAGACGTTACTTTGCAACAAAGGTCCATCTAGTCAAGACTATGGTTTTTCCTGTGATCATGTTTGGATGTGAGAGTTGGACTGTGAAGAAAGCTTAGAGTGCCGAAGAATTGATGCTTTTGAACTGTGGTGTTGGAGAAGACTCTTGAGAGTCTTGGACTGCAAGGAAGTCCAACTAGTCCATTCTGAAGGAGATCAGTCCTGGGATTTCTTTGGAAGGAATGATGCTAAAGCTGAAACTCCAGTACTTTGGCCACCTCATGTGTAGAGTTGACTTATTGGAAAAGACTCTGATGCTGGGAGGGATTGGGGGCAGGAGGAGAAGGGGACGACAGAGGATGAGATAGTTGGCTGGCATCACTGACCCAATGGACGTGAGTCAGAGTGAACTCTAGGAGTTGGTGATGGACAGGGAGGCCTGACGTGCTGCAATTCATGGGGTCAAAATGAGTCAGACACAGCTGAGCGACTGAACTGAACTGAAGGGATTAATAGTTGTTTAGTGAAAGAAGAAATTTATCCTATGTTTTAGTGTTGATTGATTTCAACTAAAATATTTAATCATGTTTATCTTTGTAATTAAATAGTTGGCGATTTTTAATTTGAGGGGTTGGTAAATTAATTGTTCGATAAAGCTGACCCTACAAATTAGTACAAGACCTCAGTACCATCCAAGTCAAACTCAGTCTCTATGGTCTCATATCCTGGTAATCTTAATAGAAGCTGTATGAGCCAGTCCATTCATATGCTGAATTCAAAACGATGTCAGTAAAAATGGCGAGCAATGCAGCAGTCTCCTAAAAATGTGTGCTACTTGATTAAGGGAGAGTTTTGGACTCTCCTCTTCAAATTCTCCTTCTTCCCTACACCCTGACTCCTGGATCTGTAAGTTTAGACAAGTCTAAGGGAAATATGGCATATGCCATTTCTAAGTACTTATGGTAAGTGGAGCTTATACTTTTGTGCTTTCCATTGGAGAAGAAGCCAAGTTTGGTGGATTTGTTTCTTACTTTATGGAATGACTTCCTATGAATGTATGAATACATAAACAAGAGGTTTATTGTTAAATTGCTAAATCTGTTTTCATAAGACAGTACTTTACATGATGCATGTTTATAGTCCAGTATTACATAGCTCATGACCTAATCATGTAGTACACAATTAGTTATGGTCTATGAGTCTGAGTAAAGTATATTTTTGTCAAACTCAGGGTAGTGTCCATTATGGCTTGGAACTACACCTAAGTTCAAGTCCAGTGCTTAGAGCTTTCAGTGCCATAGGCTAGCAGTAAGTTTTCCAGCATTATGGCAGATAGCTTGTTACTAATTTGAATTTCCCAGACTTTCTTTTAATAGGACCAAGTCTTGTAGATAAAGGCAATGCTTTACCAGTAGTTAGGAGAAAATAGTAGGTAAATAACTGTGTGTAATATGTGACTATAAAAAATGGCTAATTTTATTAGATAATATATTTTTTGTAATTGACATTGTAATTTTGCTATCATAGTAGAACTCCTGAGAGATTGTCTCACCTTGAATTTGGTTCAGACAAGCCCACTTGCAAAATAATTATGTAAGGTTGAAGGGGCATACCTTTTTCCCTTAGAATGAAGGTAAAATAATCTGTTTCCATTTGGCCCCACAAATGGGTTACATATTTATGTTACATAACAGTTGGCAGGAAGTTATTTAATACCAGAGCTCAGTGTGCCTCTGGGTATCAGTTAGAGTTTCCAATCCCAATAGGATCTTCTCACCAAAGATTCAATTTAGATGTGAAATTGGTCAGTTACTTTTAATTCCATGGGGTCCTGAGAGAGTAGAATTGTTCATATCAAGGCTTGTTTTATTGCTACCTTCACTGTTTTTATGCTTTCCTTCTATAAAGGTTCCCATTCAATTTTAGCTGTTTGTCTCATGACTTGGGATAGTGACCAGAGTAAAATCTGCAGATGTGAAATAGTCAGGATCTATAAAAGCCAATCAGCATTGAGGGTTCTTTATTGTAGTTGGTAAATGCAGATCAACAATTGTTCTTAATAAGCTGTGAAATATTTCTGTATGTTGCAAGATGCATTGATCTCAAAATAGGCCTGTAGAGGAAAATATATTGATTATGTCCCCATTCTAGTTACACTGGGTTAGTAACAAAGTAATACGCAGCACAGGCAAGTTTTTTTTTTTTTTTTTTTTTTTTCAGTGCAAACTCTTAGCAAACTATGATTATTGTAAATACAATATTTCATGTTATCTACCAGTTCACATTAAGTTGCAGCTCTTTCAACCCACAGGCGGGTATCTCTCGTATATTCAAGAGAGTAAACATGTACTGAGTGCTTTGTCTGAGAGGTATAGTAATGCTGTCATATGCTAGTAGCAGACTTACTTCTTACTGCCTTATTATCATCATATCTTATTTAAATAAAAATGCACTTCTCTTTCACATTCTTTATTTGTTTGGAGATTTGGTGGCTAACAGACTTCTATTCTGCTCCTCATGCTTATAGGCCTGGAGCAGACATTTCTGAGGCCTCTGTAGATCCTGTCCCAGCTAACTTCCCAAACCTCTGAAGGACTCAGCTCCTGGATTCCTCCGGCTGGAATCCTCCATATTTACTCATGGTTGCTGTGCCAAGGGAATTTTCCAAGGGAGTTTACTTACTGTTGCTGTGCCAAGGGAGTTTGCAACTGGTGGTATGACCCAGTGTAGCTCTGTCTACTCAGAGCATTGGATCTGAATGTGCTTACCATAAGGGGGGGGGGGAGGAATATATATATATATATATATATATATATATATATATATATATATGATAGAGGTATTAGCAGCTAAAGCTATGATGGTAATCACATTGAAATATATCAATGTATGTAACCAATACCTTACCTTCAGCTTATACAACTTTATCAATTATACCTCTATTAAAAAATACAAAGTATCATGTGAAGTCATGTCTGACTCTGTGACCCTGTGGACTGTATGTAGCCTGCCAGGCTTCTCTGTCCATGGGATTTTCCAGCAAGAATACTGGAGTTGGTTGCCATTTGCTTCTCCAGGGGATCTTCCTGACCCAGGGATTGAACCTGGGTCTCCCACATTGCAGGCAGATTCTTTACTGTCTGAGCCATCAGGGAAGTTCCAAAACCATACAAACCATTGTTCATTATTCACGTAGGATATAGAGAACTAGGAAAGAGTGATTTTTCCATCCTTATTTTAAAAAGGCAGAAAAAAGTACAAATTCAGAAATTGTCTTGGAATCAACCAGCCGAAGTCACAGGGTAGCAAAGCAGCCATGTCTAAGAAAGATGCACATTTGCAGGAAGTGATAGATGATATATTTGCTTACCTAAAGCAAACATTTAATTATATATCTTACATTTTGTATGTTAAACTTTATTTCCATAATTCTACTATCTAGTTTGATTTTTCCTTTGACTATGAACTATTTAGAAGTGCTTATTGTTTAGTGAATGAAATTTCTCTAATTTAATGTGTGACTTAATTGCACTGTGACCAGAAAATGGGTTTTGTATAATGATAATTCCTTAAAATTTGATTGTGATTGTTTTATAACCATTGTTTACTGACATTTGCTGTTAATGATCCTTTTATCTTTTGCTTTTTGTTTGGTACTTATTTTCTATTTGTTTCTCCCCCTCCTTCCTTATCTTTTCTTCTTTTGAGTTGATTGATTTTCTTGTTTTATAACAAATCATGTGTACTCAATGTTCATAAATGCTCTGGGCATATTTTAAAAGTTTTATGTAGTCTTACTTCTGTAGCATATCATTCTGTATGCTTCCATTAGATCAAACTTACTAAATGAATATGCCAAATATTAGCTGAATATGCCAAATATGACTAACTGAATATGTCCTTACTGTTATTTTACATTTCACCCATTAAATAATAAAACAAAGGTATTCAATATGAGGCCTTCCTTCGTAGCTCAGTTGGTAGAGAATCTGACTGCATTGCAGGAGACTCAGGTTCGATTCCTGGGTCAGGAAGATCCCCTGGAGAAGGAGATGGCAGCCCACTCCAATATTCTTTCCTGGAGAATCCCATGGACAGAGGAGCCTGGCATGCATACAACTGAATGACTTTTACTTCACAGGATCCAAGACATAGAGCAATAACCATTTGTGATTATCATTTTCACACATTTTCCCATTCTTATTTGGTGTGTGCATGTGCATGTGTGTTAGTTGTTCAGCCGTGTCTGACTCGTCACGATCCCATGGGCTGTAGTCCTCCATGCACCTCTGTTCATGGGATTTCCTTGGCAAGAATACTGGAGGGCATTGCCATACCTTTCTCCATGGAAGGCATAATATAATAATATAAAATCTATTTATATTATGTTATTTGTTAACCCAGATTTTATATATATATATATATGACAATATATCTTATATACTCTGCTCTGAATTATGTGTATTTGAAGTTATGCTAAAATTATGCATATATTAGGAGGCTAAATTTTTATATTTGTAGCATATACCTGCTGAAATATACAGTTTTTTTTTTACTTTATAATGACCATCTTTCCTCAAAAACTTTAGTACTGTAATAGTTTCTTCATTTTATATGCTTAGTGCTATGAATCTTACAAGCTATTTGATTTTTACCTATTTATTTTTTGGTGTCTCTTTAAAATAGCTAGATTTTATAAAGTTCTTTTTTTTAAAGTTCTAAATTATTTTCATCCTGTATTAATGCCCATTTATTTAAATTACTGACATATATGGTTAACAATTATTTTATCTTTTGGTTCTGATTTGGTACTTATTTTCCATTTGTTTATTCCCCTCCTTCCTTATCTTTTCTTCTTTTGAGTTGGTTGATTTTCTTTCAAATATATTCTGTGTGGTTTCTTTTAACTTCATGAAAATCTATTTATGTTATTTATTGGTTAACCCAGAAATTTCAGTATGGGTACTTAAATGATCAAAGTATTAATGCAGTTACTAACTTTACCATCTTCTAATACAATATAAAAACCTTAGGACAATTTTTCCAATCACTTCTTTTCAATTTCGATATTGTTGTTAGTTATTTTTACACTATTTTGGTCACACACTAGTTTATTATTATAATGTAAGCAGTTAATGCTTTTATATATATTGAGAAAAGTGTGAAGCTAAAGAAAGCCAAACATAGGTTTTTTATTAATATATTCATGTTAAAAATATTCCAAGGATCACAAACAAATTGCAAATCCATTTATCATTTTCACCACAAGAAGGATTAATCAAAAATGAAGAGTGTAGAAAATGACATTGCTGTTGTTATAAGAGCAACAGTTTCAGTTATTGCATATCCTGGTGTTGCTCAAATTTTAATGTGCGTTGGAGTCACTGCACATCTTGTTAAAATGTAGATTCTGAATCAATTGGTCTGAGATGAGGCATGGCATTTTGCATATCACAGAAATGAGTATGTGACACTGGTAGTCATGGTCCATGAATTACACTTTAATGCAAAATGCATGACCCATTTAAACACTGTAACAAGAATACATTTCATACGGAGGATGAAATGGAGTCTACTACTACTTTCTCCACTTAGAAAAATATTGGTGAAACTTTATCCCTTTTTCTTTAAATGTGAGCAAAATGTAGTCTCATGATTGTTAAATCTAAAATACATGAATTTAATCATGAATTTTAGATGACTAACAAACAATACACTCCAAAAATGATATGAAATGAAAAATAGACTATCTTTTCATAACTACTCATTTGACATATGGATGCCATTAATAAATAGATTAAAATAATCTATTCTGATGTATATTTGTTGCAGTGGATAATCAACAGTCTGATGAACTTATTACTTATCATAAAAATAAACATCAAAAACATGTAAACATTTGCACACTTTGCTATACTAAATATTTTTAAATTTACATTTTATATTCTCTATGGTAATTTTAAAGGAAATGTCACAAAACATGTTGCTAAAATAAGAATAATAAATCAGTGCTGAACTGATGCCATTAGTAACTTCTGAAATGAAAACACTACACAAATGATAAATATCTATTTATGTATTAGCTATATATGATTATATCTTTATGTCCAATGTCTTTAAACCATAAGTCAATCAGTTGTTTTTTGTTGTTTTGCTGTTTTTCAAAATAGAATTGACTATATCAATTTAGGTAAGTATCAGTCATGAGATATATACTAGTCATTTTCCAAATTAAAACACACAGTAAGTACCTTTTCAATTAACCTTTCCCATTTGGTTGCATGCATGTATGCTCAGTTGCTGAGTCATGTCCAAATCTTTGCAACACTACAGGCTGTAGCCTACCAGGCTCCTCTGTCCATGGGATTCTCCAGGCAATAATACTGGAGTGGATTGCCATTTTCTCCTCCAGGGGATCTTCTCAAACCAGGAATTGAATCCATGCCTCCTGTGTCTCCTTCATTGGCAGGCAGATTCTTTACCATTGAGCCACCTAGGAAGCCTTCCCATTTGGTTAGCCTGTTATATCCTAAAAATCATTTAATTCAGAGGAAAGTTAAATTTTTGTGTAGCCCAAATTATCTAAAATTCTGCTTTTATTTTGTTTTGATTTAATATCTTTATTATTTATACTGCTTTACTGGTTTCTGTGCTCACAAATCTCCAATATATACCTTTTTAATTTATTGATTCTCAATATTTACCCAAAGCAAGAAGACATATTTATTTAAATTATGTCCTAAATATGTCATGTATATTTAACTGTTAACTTTATTTTTTGAAGAAACTATATCTTATATATGAGCTATGCTTATGGACAACATTGTCAATGAATAGGACAGAGCATAAAAAAAGTGCATAAATGCATATGCAATATTTTGTTTCAGAGAGAGATCAAGTTGATTTTTAAAAGATGTGTTTATGCATAAGTAATCTTAACTCATTATTACCTTTGTTTACTTCTTTCTTGGCATGACTTAATCTGCCTATTTATTTCTGCATTATTATAAGAAACAAAAAGGAAGTAACTGCACTTAACCAGAATATACAAGAGAATAACACAATTCATGTGTAGCAACAGCATACCAGCAATGTACACTCAATGTATGGTTTGTTTTCCTTCAAAAGTATGGTTTAACTTATATGTATACAGCTAAGGAATTCTGTTTAGAAATATTTAAAATAATCTTTATCATCATAATTATTAATAATCCCCACCTCTACTGTCTGGTCTGAAGAAGAAATAAATTAAGCCTCACCAGTGAAGATCATGTCAGCGCATAGGACTAGATTAGGAATTCATAATTTTTATTTTATTTTTATTAAAATAAAACTGAAGACAGTTTTATCATGATTAGACTACAAATTAGAAAGATTTTCTTCATTATTTACTGATTTATAAATTTAATTATAAACTTGTCTGTTTGCATTGAACTGTCTTTACATGTAAACTGCCATAATTGGCCTTAGGCACATCCATATTTAGAGCGCAAAGTCATGTTATCTAGAGTCCATATTAATTAAAGGAAATATATGGAATTTTAATGAACTAGTTTCTGTGAACAGATTTGTATTTCAGACCCTACTTTCCTGTTGAGATAAAACACTTATTTGATAAAATTACCTAATCTTTGCATTGTTATATCAACAAAGAGAATAATAACTAGAACAAGTAATTCTAAAATTTGTGTGGAAATACAAAAGCTCCTGAGTGGCTAATACAATCTTGAGTAAGAAGAATAAAGCTGGGGGTAACATGCTCTCTGATTTCAAATTATACTACAAAAGAACAGTGATCAAAACAATATGCTGCTAGCACAAAATAGACACATAGATCAGAGAACAGAATAGAGAGCCCAGAAACGAGCCTCACTTACACGGGCAATTCTACAACAAAGGAGGCGAGAATATGCAATGGAGAAACGATAGTCTTTTCAATTTGTTTTGGAAACTGGACAGTTACATGGAGAACAATCAAACTGGGCCATTTTCTCATGCCACATACAAAAATAAACACAAAATTTATTAAAGACTTATTTGTAGTTCTTAAAAACATAAAAGCACTAGAAGAAAACATAGACAGGAGCTCTTTGATATTGGTCTTAGCAATACTTTTTGGATACTTTCCCTCAGGAAAGGGAAATAAAAGAAAAAAGAAACAAATGAGACTACATCAAACTAAAAGATTTTGCACAGTTAAAATTGTCAACCAAACAAAAAGGCTGTCTACCGCATGGGTGAAGATATTTGCTACAGTTATATAAGATAAGGAGTGAATGTTGAAGATATAAAAATAATGCATACAACTCAACATCAAAAAAAAAAAAAAAAAAAACAAACAGCAACAAAAACCCGGATAAGAAAAATGAGCAGAGAACCTGAATAGACATTTTTTTCAAAAAGACATGCAAATGGCCAAGGGGCACCTGAAAAGACACTCAACATCTTTAATCATCAGGGAAATGCAAGTCAAAACCATGATAAGTTATCACCTTGCACCTGTCAAAATGGCTGTTATTCAAAAGACAACAATTAGCAAGTGTTGATAAGGATGTGGAGAAAAAGGAATCCCTGTGCCCTGTTGGTAGGAATATAAATTGGTTCATCCTTTATGGAAAACTGAATGGAATTTCCTAAAAAAATTAAAAAAAGAACTATGATACAATCCAGAAATTTTACTCCTGGATATGTACTTAAAAAAAAAAACAACTAATGAATATATACACTTCTATGTTCATTGGAGCACTATTTATAATAGATAAATGGATAAGGATGTGGTATATACATTCAATGGAATAATAGTCATAAAAAAATGTAATTGTGCCATTTGCCACAACATGGATGGACTTAGAAGGGAATCTGTGAAGTGAAATAAGTCAGAGAGATAAAGACAAATGCTTTATGATCCCATTTATATATGGAATTTCTGGGAGAAATATCAATAACGTCAGATATGCAGATGACACCACCCTTATGGCAGAAAGTGAAGAGGAACAAAAAAGCCTCTTGATGAAAGTGAAAGAGGAGAGTGAAAAAGTTGGCTTAAAGCTCAACATTCAGAAAACGAAGATCATGGCATCTGTTCCCACCCTTTACGGCAAACAGTTGGGGAAACAGTGGAAACAGTGTAAGACTTTATTTTTCTGGGCTCCAAAATCACTGTAGATGGTGACTGCAGCCATGAAATTAAAAGATGCTTACTCCTTGGAAGGAAAGTTATGTCCAACCTAGATAGCATATTCAAAAGCAGAGACATTACTTTGCCAAGAAAGGTTCGTCCAGTCAAGGCTATGGTTTTTCCAGTGGTCATGTATAGATGTGAGAGTTGGACTATGAAGAAAGCATGAGCGCCGAAGAATTGATGCTTTTGAACTGTGGTGTTGGAGAAGACTCTTGAGAGTCCCTTATACTGCAAGGGGATCCAAGCAGTCCATTTTAAAGGAGATCAGCCCTGGGTGTTCTTTGGAGGAATGATGCTATAGCTGAAACTCCAGTACTTTGGCCACCTCATGCAAAGAGTTGACTCATTGGAAAAGACTCTGATGGTGGCAGGGATTGGGAGCATGAGGAGAAGGGGATGACAGAAGTTGAGATGAATGGATGGCATCACTGACTCGATGGACGTGAGTTTGAGTGAACTTTGGGAGTTGGTGATGGACAGGGAGGCCTAGCGTGCTGCGATTCATGGGGTTGCAAAAAGTTGGACACAACTGAGCAACTAAACTGAACTGAACTGAATTAAAACTTCAACACATGTTTTTGAAGGGACGTAATTCACCTATAACGTTGTCCAAGTATGATTTCATTTCTTCCACTTAACATTTGTGTGAACATAAGCAAAGTTATACAATCTCTCTGTGCCTCTATTTCCTTATATGCATAGCTGAACTTAACTGAAAAAGCAAAATGAATGAGCAAACATAAGAAAACAGAAATAGAATCATTAATACAGAGTACAAACTGGTGGTTGCCAGAGGAGAGAGGCGTGGGGGATGAGAAAAATTGATGGAGATTAAGAAATGTGACTTCCAGTTATAAAATAAATGAGTCAAGAGTATAAAATGTACAACGTGAGAAGCATAGACAATATTAAAGTCATGTATTTCTATGCTGATGGACAAAAAGAGGTGAAAAACCCTTGGAATATGAACAGACCTTGTATTGTACAAGAATAATAACACTCAATATTTTAGTATGTGTTTAGTATGTGTTTAGTCTAAGTACTTTCTCTATATTAGAAAGATATATACGTTCTATATATCTGTAACAACTCTGCTATGCATATAAAGAAATAGAGGTACAGAGAGATTGTATAAGTTTGCTTACGTTCACACAAATGTTAAGTGGAAGAAGTGAAATCCAACTTGGACAACATTATAGGTGAATTATGTCCCTTCAAAAACATGTGTTGAAGTTTTAATTCAGTTGAGTTCAGTTCAGTCACTCAGTCGTGTCTGACTCTTTGCGACTCCATGAATCGCAGCACGCCAGGCCTCCCTGTCCATCACCAACTCCCAGAGTACACTCAAACTCACACCCATCGAGTCGGTGATGCCATACCGCCATCTCATCCTCTGTCGTCCCTTTCTCCTCCTGCTCCCAATCCCTCCCAGCATCAGAGTCGTTTCCAATGAGTCAACTCTTTGCAGGAGGTGGCAAAAGTACTGGAGTTTCAGCTTTAGCATCATTCCTTCCAAAGAACACCCAGGATTGATCTCCTTTAGAATGGACTGGTTGGATCTCCTTGCAGTCCAAAGGACTCTCAAGAGTCCTCCAACACCACAGTTCAAAAGCATCAATTCTTTGGCTCAGCTTTCTTCACAGTCCAACTCTCACATCCATACATGACCACTGGAAAAACCATAGCCTTGACTAGACGGACTTTTGTTGGCAAAGTAATGTCTCTGCTTTTGAATATGCTATCTAGGTTGGTCATAACTTTCCTTCCAAGGAGTAAGCTTCTTTTAATTTCATGGCTGAAGTCACCATCTGCAGTGATTTTGGAGCCCAAAAAAATAAAGTCTGCCACTGTTTCCTCATCTATTTCCCATGAAGTGATGGGACCAGATGCCATGTTCTTCGTTTTTTGAATGTTGAGCTTTAAGCCAACTTTTTCACTCTCCTTTCACTTTCATCAAGAAGCTTTTTAGTTCCTCTTCACTTTCTGCCATAAGGGTGGTGTCATCTGCATATCTGAGGTTATTGATATTTCTCCTGGCAGTCTTGATTCCAGCTTGTGCTTCTTCCAGCCCAGTGTTTCTCATGATGTACTCTGCATATAAGTTCAATAAACAGGGTGACGATATACAGCCTTGACATACTCCTTTTTGTATTTGGAACCAGTCTATTGTTCCATGTCCAATCTAACTGTTGCTTCCTGACCTGTATATAGGTTTCTCAAGAGGCAGGTCAGGTGGTCTGTTATTCCTATCTCTTTCAGAATTTTCCACAGTTTATTGTGATCCACACAGTCAAATGCTTTGCCACAGTCAATAAAGCAGAAATAGATGTTTTTTTTTCTGGAACTCTCTTGCTTTTTTGATGATCCAGCGGATGTTGGCAATTTGATCTCTGGTTCCTCTGCTTTTTCTAAAACCAGCTTGAACATCTGGAAGTTCACGGTTCACGTATTGGTGAAGCCTGGCTTGAAGAATTTTGAGCATTACTTTACTGGCGTGTGAGATGAGTGCAATTCTACAGTTCCTCAAAATGTGAACTTATTTGGAATTAGATTATTTGTTTGTGCATTTAACCAGGCTAAGATGAGGTCATTAGAGTGAGTGCTAAATCCAATATGAATAGTGTACTTATAAAATGGAGATATTTGGACACAGTCACATCCAGAGGGAAGATAATGTGAAGACACACAAGGAGAACAGGAAGATTGGAGTGATGTACCTACAAAACCACGAATGACTGAAGCCACCAGGACACGGAAAAATTTCTTTCCTGATTCCTTTAGAGGGAGGGTGGACCTGCTGACACTTTTCAAACAATAAATTTTAATTATCATTTATCTGCTGCTGCTACTAAGTCGCTTCAGTCATGGTCCAACTCTGTGCGGCCCCATAGACGGCAGCCCACCAGGCTCCCCTGTCCCTGGGATTCTCCAGGCAAGAACACTGGAGTGGGTTGCCATTTCCTTCTCCAATGCATGAAAGTGAAAAGTGAAAGTGAAGTCGTTCAGTCGTGTCCAACTCTTAGCGACCCCATGGCCTGCAGCCTACCAGGCTCATCCATCCATGGGATTTTCCAGGCAAGAGTACTGGAGTGGGGTGCCATTGCCTTTTCCATCTAATGTGTGTTATTTTGCTATAGAAACTTTAAAATCAATGTTATCTCGAGAAAGGCATATAGTAACAATGTCTGCTTATGAGCCACATAGCTTTGACTGAGGTTGATAAAAGAAAACTACAGGAAATATTTTTGATAAGATTAATATATGTTAAAATGTAAAAACACAGGCAACCAAGAAATAGCATAGTAGCAACCTTTTGGCTCTACTGTTTTTAAAATTAATGTCATTTATGTTACTTTGTAAGATATTTAAATATACTATTATTGAAAATGGAGGGCTTAATCTGATAACATAAGTTTACAAGGGAAAGACTGTACTATCTTTCAAGCACACAAGAAAATGGCTTCTACTATGGTCAATCAAAAAACTATCACATAAGTCATTGAACCAAATACTTTGCAAGTTGCTGTCTGCTGCTATGTCTTATATTTAACTGTTATCTTTTCATATTAAAAATAAATTTTATGTAGCTTATCAGTAATGAGTTCTTACTTTGAAGAAAAATCTATTACTTTATCATCCAAATGTCTCTTTTCTAACACATGTGTATTGACGTAGATCTTTTGTATTATGGCTTTCAAGACAAATGACTCGAGATTGTCATTACATTAGAGTTTGTATAATGTATTTCAGATTCTAGCAAGAACATTCTTTGTACTGATTATACAATCTATGGCATCTGCTCATTTTCTGTTTTATTGTACTCTGTCAAAAACATTTTATTTTCAAAAATTTCATTGACAATGAGTAACATACATTTCATTCACACTACTGGAATGTCTATCAGCCTTGCAAAGTGTGAGCATACCAAAAATTTCTGACATTAATCATAGCAGTACACAATGTATGGCACATTGCATTTCAAGAAAATAATGTATAAAGATTAATACACCAAGTTTGTGCTTTACTGAATGACATTTATCAAGTGGGGCCATCTCAATTAGTCCCTATAGTCTAAGAATTTTACTGTTGTGTTAAATTCTTCCACTAGTTTTCAAACTGCAATGCATCAGAAACACATGTGAACGACCATAAGGCCCTACTACTTTAAAATGCTTACATTTTACATGTAAATAATAAAAATTAAGAAAAGCTTTATTAAGGTATCCATATCTAACTTAACTTTTTAAAACATTTAGGCCCCAGATCAAAGTAATATTTTGAACCAGGCTGAGTTGACTAAAAATAGAAGAGAAGATAGAATTAATTTGAAGCAGCGGAGAAAACTTGGCTGAATATAAATCTGCAGATTAGACTTAATGATGGCTACACCAAACAGAGAATAAAATTGTATGCAGAGGAGTTTTAACGATAACGCAAGTTTGTAGATTAAAGATAACAAAATTGCATTGGATGAATATGTTGAACAGAGAGGGATGGCTATGAAAGTTTAGAGCCAATATTGTCAAATTACATTACAGATATCCATAAATTTGAAGACTATTCAAAATAAGGGTATTTCTTATTGAAAGGAGTAAGACTAATGGTTACTGAATGCCTATGTGCCACACGCTATTCAAAATGCTGGAGTTACAGTGATGAACAAAACAGACCCGTTGCCATACTACTTTTTTAGCAAAGGGTAGAGATAGTGGATAATAAAAGCAATGATTATTAGACTATGAGAACAGAGATAACAAGTGATGAAAGTAAAGTAAGCTGTTCTGAAGCTGATGCTGTAACACAGGTAAGAGATGACAGTGGCTTGATAACTGAATGTAATGTGGTCTCGTAGGTAGAATCCTGGAACAGAAAAAGAACACTAAATAAAAACTTAGGAGAACTGAATAAAGCAAGGGTTTTAGTTAATAACAGTGTATCAATATCAATAAAGTTTCAAAAATTGCACAAATATACCTTACTAATGTAAGATAGTAACAGGAGAAAGGGTTGAGATACACAGGAACTCTGATCGGTTTTTCTATAACTCAAAAACTGTTCAAAAATTTAAGTTACGATTCATAAAAATAATAAAATACAATGACAGTATCATAATAATAGAAATAAAAAGCTTAATGTTATCTTTGGTGTCATATGTATGTTTCTTCCTTACTACTCTATTTTGCTAAGAGGTCTATTGACCTCTGGTTATCCTTTCTCAGGGGTCATTTTTTAAACCCATACTAAAAACTATTTTACTCATACCTTCTGAAATTTCACAAGACTTGTTATTATGCTTCATTTTTTTAAGTCAATACATCTCCGTGGGCTCTTATAATGTGACAACATCTGTCTATATTTTATTTAAGGACTTTTTTCCTATTATTTATTCAATTATTTCTCTCTCACCCCCATATCTATTGAGTTTTCTTATTTTGGCACTCTAATATGAGGGCAATTTTCCTTTTGTTATTTATTCTTCAGTGCTTTTTGTTTTAAAAAATTATGTCCCACTTCTATCTTTATCATTTCCTTTCATGTTAAAAGATTTCATTTACTTCATACTGAATGTGAAAAAGACTTAAACTTATTTTGTGTTGTTTATTTTCAGTCTTATCATTACAAATTTTTATGGCAGTAATTGTACTTTAATTTTCACAAAAAATTTATTATTTTCTGCTTTTACCTTTGTGTGCTGTTTTCTTAGTTGCTCAGTCATGTCCAACTCTTTGCGACCCCATGGACCGTAGCCCGCCAGGTCCCTCTATCCATGGGGATTCTCCAGGCAAGAATACTGGAGTGGGTAGTCATTCCCTTCTCCAGGGGATCTTCCTGAACCAGGGATTGAACCTGCATCTCCTCAGCTCTTGCATTGGCAGGAGGATTCTTTAGCATTGGGCCACCTGGGAGGCCCACCCACTTAAATTCAAGTGGGTCCTTGGTGCTTCTTGGAAATCTACTACTTATCTCTAATTATTTATTTCTTTTTCTCTTAAACAAATTTTTCAAACATTCTTCAAAAAAGGTGCATCACTTCCTCATTTTAGCTTATGAGCTTAATTTTGATTTCAATAAAAATAAAAAAAATCAGTATAGAATTTTCTAATCCTACTACAACAAATCTGCCTCCACCTCTGTCCCCTTTTAATATAATAGCACTGTCTCCAACCTAACATCAGCCACTCCACTTTTTTGTAGATTTCATCACGTCTTACTTCCTTAGGTGGGCAAGTTGCTCAAATGTCTCAAGTTACTGCCTGTCCCCCTGGTTAAAGAATAATCTCTTTATGGAAGAAAATTAAACTTTTGTAGAAGCATCCATGTAAAAAGAAGACATCTGGCTTCCCAACTGGTGCTAGTGGTAAAAAATTTGCTTGCAAAGCAGGAGCCACAGTTAAACGTGGGTTCTTGGGTCAGGAAGATCCCCTGAAGAAGGGAATGGCTACCCACTCCAGTATTCTTGACTAGAGAATCCCAGAGACAGAGGTGCCTGACAGGTTACACAGTCCATAGGGCTGCAAAGAGTCAGACAGGACTGAACCAATTTAGCATGCAAAAAAAAAACTTCATAGTCCAACTCTCACATCCATACATGACCACTGGAAAAACCATAGCCTTGACTAGACGAACCTTTGTTGGCAAAGTAATGTCTCTGCTTGTGAATATGCTATCTAGGTTGGTCATAACTTCCCTTCCAAGGAGTAAGTGTCTTTTAATTTCATGGCTGCAGTCACCATCGGTAGTGATTTTGGAGCCCAGAAAAATAAAGTCTGACACTGTTTCCATTGTTTCCCCATCTATTTCCCATGAAGCGGTGGGACCAGATGCCATGATCTTCGTTTTCTGAATGTTGAGCTTTAAGCCAACTTTTTCACTCTCCACTTTCACTTTCATCAAGAGGCTTTTGAGTTCCTCTTCACGTTCTGCCATAAGGGTGGTGTCTGCATATCTGAGGTTATTGATATTTCTCCTGGCAATCTTGATTCCAGTTTGTGTTTCTTCCAGTCCAGCGTTTCTCATGATGTACTCTACATAGAAGTTAAATAAGCAGGGTGACAATATACAGCCTTGACGAACTCCTTTTCCTATTTGGAACCAGTCTGTTGTTCCATGTCCAGTTCTAACTATTGCTTCCTGACCTGCAAATAGGTTTCTTAAGAGGCAAGTCAGGTTCTCTCGTATTCCTATCTCTTTCAGAATTTTCCACAGTTTATTGTGATCCACACAGTCAAAGGCTTTGGCATAGTCAGTAAAGCAGAAATAGATGTTTTTCTGGAACTCTCTTGCTTTTTCCATGATCCAGCGGATGTTGGCAATTTGATCTCTGGTTCCTCTGCCTTTTCTAAAACCAGCTTGAACATCAGGAAGTTCACGGTTCACATATTGCTGAAGCCTGGCTTGGAGAATTTTGAGCATTACTTTACTAGCGTGTGAGATGAGTGCAATTGTGCGGTAGTTTGAGCATTCTTTGGTATTGCCTTTCTTTGGAATTGGAATGAAAACTGACCTTTTCCAGTCCTGTGGCCACTGCTGAGTTTTCCAAATTTGCTGACATATTGAGTGCAGCACTTTCACAGCATCATCTTTCAGGATTTGGAATAGCTCAACTGGAATTCCATCACCTCCACTAGCTTTGTTCCTAGTGATGCTTTCTAAGGCCCACTTGACTTCACATTCCAGGATGTCTGGCTCCAAGTCAGTGATCACACCATCGTGATTATCTGGGTCATGAAGATCTTTTTTATATCCATTGCTAAATATAGCATGCACACATAAGCATTAATAAAGATTTTGTTGATTGAATAAATAAATGACTAAAAAATTAACAAATACAAACTGAACTATGGTTATGGTTACATAACTTTCTCTTGCAAAGTATTTCATGATATTTTGCATATATTTATGTATGAATATTTAAACTTATGATCATGCTTAATAAAATGAGATACATGATAATAGATGACAGATTTTAAATGAATAAACTCTTTACCAAAGTGAAAAGCTATGAAATTTTATTAAGCATATTTGAAATTCAGTGCTATTTCAGCCACAATTAAGATATTAACTCAAACTTTTAAATCATAATTTTTCTATTGAATAGTTCAAATTATGAATCATTCTAATTTATAAGAGTTTATTTTATTTTTACATTTTTCAAATTTCAGAGAGTGAAACTTCACAAAATTGTTACAAATGCATCACTTCAAAATGGACCTTATGAAAATGTTCATTAAAATGGAATTCGACTATGATTTATCACAAACTTCTATATATTTAAATATTTAATATATATATATGTATATGTTTATGTGATGTATATTTACTGCTGTACTGGCTACTTGAGGCACTAAGAGATAGAACTAAATGGGGAGCCAGACTTAAGATACAACTGGTGCTAGGGGTGCTTAGTCATTCAGTCATGTTCTTCTCTGTGACCCCGTGGACTGTAGCCCACCAGGCTCCTCTGTCCATGGAATTTTTCGGTTAAGAATTCTGGTGTGTTTGCCTTTTCCTTCTGCAGGGGATCTTCCCAACATATGGATCAAACCCAGGTCTCCTGCATTGCCGATGGATTCTTTACCTGCTGAGCCATTGGGGAAACCCTAAGATACAAATATTTAGGCATATATTTTCTTTCTTTGTAACCCTGTGAAAGAAATTTGACCTCTCTGGGATTATATGTAAAATCATATATTACCGGAAGATATGTAAATGTTAAGGCTTTTAGTAAGTTCTATCTTACATAACTGAAGTAGTTTCATGTCTTATACTGCCAAAGTAATACAAACATAGGAAGATACTTTATGTAAAATTGGTCTCTAATTTTTAAAAATTTCACTCATGTATTAAATAAAACACCGGGACTAGCTAACTCTTCCACAAAGTTGTTTTTTAACCAACTAAAATTTATGAACTGCACTCAAATTAAGCAAATATATATATATACTTTTTCATTTTATAAAATATTTTTATCACTTATTTAACTTATACTGAACTTTATCTTGTTGTTGTTATTGTTCAGTCATTAAGTCGTGTCTAACTCTTTGCAACCCCGTGGACTGCAGCACTCCAGGCTTCCCTGCCCTTCACTATCTCCCAGAGTTTGCTCAAATTCATGTCCATTGATGAGTCAGTGATTTTATCTAACCATCTCATCCTCTGCCACCCTCTTCTCCTTTGCCTTCAATCTTTCCCAGCATCAGAGTCTTTCCAATAAGTGGCTCTTTGCATCATGTGGCCAAAGTATTGTGGTTTCAGCATCAGCATCAGTCCTTACAATGAATTTTCAAAGTTGATAATCTCTTATGATTAATAGGTTTGCTCTCCTTGCTGTCCAAAGGACTCTCAAGATCCACACCACAATTTGAAAGTATCATAAATTTGAAAGTATTTTACCTTATGCATTATCATTTGTTGTTGAACTTTCTTTTGCTCTTTTTCATATAAAGCAACATTTGCTTCAGGAATGATTATCTTTCATGTATACGGAAGTCATATAACTATCTGATTTATTGTTTTGAGGGCCAGAATTAGCCTGTTTAGCTTATCCACTAGAATTCTAATGATTTTAGAATCACACAATATCAAAAGAGGGACCATTAACTTGAATAAATTATGAAAATTCACATTTCAATAAAGTACTGTAATTTTTGCTCAATTGATTTATTTTTTGATATTCAAACTATGCAAATGCTGTGAAAAATAGCAACATAATCCTAGGATGGATTTGCAATAATATAATTTCTATTTTCTCTCTAAGTGAGAAAGTATTTTTCATGCTTTTTTCTTATTAATAAGCTATTGGCTACTTTGATAGGTTGGTGTTACCTAACGATTCATCTCTGAGAAAGTAATACATTTCTTATTTATAGATGTATTTCTCAATATTTTTATCATAATACTACTTTTCAAAACATTTCTATATGTAATATTTAGCTGTTATTGACTTAGTTAAACTTTTCCACAGGTTACATTATGTCCAGTTTATAACTAATAGTAACTTTATTAACAACATGTGTTTAACATAAATATTTTTAATACACTTAATGAATAATAATTTAAAAACTACATCATTTTTGTGTGGTGCACATTTACTTGGGTCAGATATGTGAATTGTGCTTAACTCTTAGAAATGTTTCAAAATGAAGACTTTTCAAGGTACCTTTTCCCTTGTTCTTAAAACCCATTTAGAATTTCTTTGAGAAAATGTATTACAGCCTTAAGTAACCTTAGTGATTGCATCATAAAAAATTTAAGTAAGGTGTGCTATTTCTCAGAAGTAAATCTTTCTTTGTAGTTGACACGATGATAGCTAACACTTTTATAGTTCTTACCATGTGCCAAATATTTCTAAGTACTTTGAGTATATTAACACACTTAATCTTCTTAATGACTGTATGAGTTAGTGGCCATTTTGAAGTTGAAAAAAAACGAAGGACAAAGTGGTGAAGTAACTCACTCAGTGTGTATTACAGAGTTAGTAAGGAGAAAAACCAGGATTCTAACGCAAGTACTTTGGCGCGTTCTTACAGCTTGCTCTTAGTTGGTAGCTCTGTTAATACTTTTACTCCTTCTGTCTCATCATATTTAAATCCATTATCTCCTTAGGATATAGAAAATCAAAGAAACCTACCAGATATTTTATTTTTTCAGACATTTTTAATATTAAATAAGGAAAATGATATTTCTCTGCTACTAATGAAGGAATTGAGACATTTAGAGTATGAGGTTAACACTAAAGATCTATCTACTCAAGGACAAATGCTTACCAAGAATTTTAAACTCTGGAAGGAAAAAGGATTTAAAATCATGAAAGTGCCAAAATAAGAAAAAAATGTACTGATAGTGATGAATTTCAGAGATATTATGGGTTTATATGTTTTAAGGAATGGTAAAACAATTTCATTAAACAGCTGAACCATAAAAAATATGTGCTTCAAAATTTTGAAGGAAATCAATCTTTATTGAAATAGTTATCACTATATTTGAGTATATAAATTATATATACTTACCTATGCCCATATATGTATCATAAATATAGCAAATATTCTTTTTTCAACCATATAATAAAATTTTTATGTGATCACAGTGAATGTATTCATTTGGATAAATTTTTATCAAAAAAACTTTCAGTTAATTAAGTAAATGAATTGCTATGAAATGTCCTAAAACTTCTATATTTTACCTCCTAGTATTCTGCATCAAACTTTAATATATAATTCCTTTGAGGATCAAGGTACTGAGCACAGCAAAAACAAGTGAGTAGTTAGTCCTTGATAAAATGATATAATTCAATATAATTCAGTTCCTTTGAAGTATCAATATATCCAGATATGATAAAACTCTTCAAAAATAGTTTGAAATATTTCATTAGTTTTTTTTTTTTTTTCTTCTAATTATTGGTCTGGTCAGCTTTCATTTGTCTCAAAATATTTATTTTCTGTGTGAATTTCTGTGTCAAAGTGCAGGCAAAAATCACAGCGGTTATTTTAATTAGAAAATTTAGTATTAAAAATTCTTAATTTGATGCAAGGTTTTATTTAGGTAACTGTAAAAGCAAATTAAAAAGACTAAAGTGTTCCTTAGAAAACGGAGAACAAAGGGAAGAAGTTGGGATTCTTAAAAGTTTGAAGTTTGAAAGGGCAGCCTTAAAGAACTGACACTCAGATTTGTCAGAAGTTGTATCTGTGCTTTGAGAAGGGGCTCCATGGCCCTGGTTCCAAGCTCTTCAGATGGTTCTCCAACAGAGAGATGAGGGTTATGTCCCCTTCCTTTAATTCACTGTCATAATGCTAGCCAAGAAAATGCATCACAAGTGATGCTGTGTAATTTGAGTCTATGTCTGAAAAGTTTCCTCTGTTTCTCATGGAACACTTGTGGGGCAATCACTTGCTATGTAAAAAGTCTATCTGCCCTGACACTACTGTGGTGTAGAACCCATTTGTATGTATTGGATTAATAGTAAATAGCCTAACTGACGGAGAAGGCAATGGCACCCCACTCCAAGTACTCTTGCCTGGAAAATCCCATGGAGAGAGGAGCCTGGTAGGCTCCAGTCCATGGGGTCACTAAGAGTCGGACACAACTGAACAACTTCACTTTGACTTTTCACTTTCATGCATTGGAGAAGGAAATGGCAACCCACTCCAGTGTTTTTGCCTGGAGAATCCCAGGGACGGGGGAGCCTGGTAGGCTGCCGTCTATGGGGTCGCACAGAGTCAGACACGATTGAAGTGACTTAGCAGCAGCAGTCTAACTGAGCTACCAGTTGACAGCCAGCATCAGTTGCTAGCAATGAAATGAATCATCCTGTATGAAGGATTGATTATGCCAGGTGACGATTGCATGACTTCAATTTTAGTCAATAGCTAACTTTAGTGGCACAAGACACCCCAAGTCAAGCCCGTACTGAGCCCTTGAACTACTACTAGTCTATTATATTTTTAAAAATGGGAGCTCTATACCTACAGAATGTTACATTTTGGAGGTTGTTTGTTATGTGGCAGTAAAAATTGGAACAGAAGTAACAGTAAGCAACTAAAATGTAATATAAAATAACTGTAAGCATATGAAAAAGTAAAAGTAAAAAGTAAAAGCTCTTTATTCCTTCTCCAACCTTGCAGATTCTTTCAAGTGCTCACTGTTGGCAATGCCTCGTTGGGTGGTAGCTGGCACCCAAAACAGAAAAGCATTTTGCAGGATTTTAGTTTCTGCATCACAAAGATGAATATAAAATAGCAAATTTAGAGCTGAGAGACAATAGTTTAATAGATGGTGCTGGATATTTATATAAAGGATGAAGATGATTTCAGGCTAAAACTTAAATTTTGATTACACATAATAATATTTACAGTATTACTTTTTTAGGTATTAAAAACAATCCCAAAGTAGAAAACTAGGATATGAGTTTGAAAAATGGTTAATATGGGTTAATATTAAGTGAAACTAATCTACTTAATAGAGTCAGCATACATTAAATTGCATCTCAGTTACCACTGCCATGAATAAAAAATAGCTGATTATTAATACAGCTTTCAGATAAACTCATATTGTCAGTAAAAAGACTAACACACATTTAACCTGCCTCTTGTCACTGTTGATACTCTGGCCACATTACCAGTGTAACTTCATGAGTTAAAAATAAAAAAAAAAAAAATAAAAAAAAAAAATAAGAATCAAGACGCATTACATATTTCCTTTTTGCTATTCCCTACTCAGACTGGTCTTATTATAGTGTATTTGCTCCTATTAATATTATTGCTATCAAAATACCAATAGCATTTTTCACAGAACTAGAACAAAAAAAAATTGAATTTATATGGAAACACAAGAGGCTCCAAATAGCCAAGCAATCCTGAGAAAGAAAAATGAAACTGAGGAAGCAGACTTCCTGACTTCACTTCTATAATATAAGATTACAGTGATCAAAACAGTATGGCATTGGCACAAAAACAAAAATATAGATCAATGAAACAGGATAGAAAGCCCAGAAATAAATTCATATATCTATGATCAACAACAGAGGAGTCAAGAAAATACAATGAAGAAAAGAGAGTCTTTTAAATAAATGCTGCTGGGAGAACTGGACAATTGCATGTAAAAAATGAAACTAGAGCACTCTAACACCATATACAAAAATAAACTCTAAATGAATCAAATCCTTAAATGTAATGATGGACAGTATAAAACTCTTAGAGGAAAACTCTTTGACATTAATCACAGCAATATGTTTTTGATCCACCCCCTTGAGTAATGAAAATAAAAACAATGATAAACAAATGGGACCTAATTAAATTTAAAAGTTTCTGCACAGCAAAAGAAATCGTAAACAAAATCAGAAGACAACCCATAGAATGGGAGACAATATTTGCAAATGAAGAGACTGACAAGAAATTAATCTCCAAAACAGCTCATGCAGATCAATGGTAAAGTTTTGGTTTTTTTTTTTTTAAATGGACAGGAGATCTAAATAGAAATTTCTCCACATAAGATATACAGATGGCTAAAAAGCACACAAAAAGATGTTCAGCATCAGTAAATATCAGAGTAATGTAACTCAAGCTGCTGTGAGGTAATTGGCCATCATTAAAAAGTCTACACACAACAAATTCTGCAGAGTGTGTGGAGAAAATGGAACCCTCCTACATTGTAGGTGGGTATATAAATTGGTACAACCGTTATGCAGAACAGTATAAAATTTCCTTAAGAAAATAAATATAGAACTACCATATGATCCAACAATCCCACTCCTGGGCATATATATGAAGAATTCAATAATCCAAAAGGATACTTGCACCCCAGTGTTTATTATAGCACTGTCTACAATAGCCAAGATGTGGAAGAAGCCTAAGTGTCCATTGACAGAGGAATGGATAAAGAAGATGTGGTACATATATACAATGGATTATTACTGAGCTATAAAAAAGAATGAAACAATGTCATTTGCAGTGACATGGATGGACTTAGAGATGATCATATTGAGTAAAGTCTGACAGAGAAAGACAAAACCATATAATATTGGTAATATGTAGAATCTAAAAAAAAAAGGTACAAGTAAAAATATAAAACAAGAATAGAGTAAAAGATGTAGAGAACAAACTTATGGTTACCAAAGGAGAAAAGGGGAGAGAGACAAATTAGGTGATTGGGATTGACATATACATACCACTATGTATAAAATAGATAACTAAAAAGACCTACGACTGTATAGCATGTGTTTTCCTGTGGCTCAGATGGTAAAGAATCTGCCTGTGATGAAGGAGACTTGGGTTCAAGCCTTGGGTCTAGAGGATCCCCTGGAAAAGGGAATGGCTACCCAGTCCAGTATTCTTTCCTAGAGAATCCCATGGACAGAGGAGCCTGGTGGACTATAGTCTATGGGTTTGCAAAGAGTCGGACCTGACTGAGCGTGCACATGCGCACACGTGTGCACACACACAGACACACATGCAAACACACACACAATATATAGCACAGGAAACTCTACTCAATGCTCTGTAATAACCTATATGGGGAAAAAAATCTTTAAACACTGTGGATATATGTATATGCCTAACAGATTCACTTTGCTGTATAGCAGAAACTAACACAAGATACTATAAATCAACTATACTCCACTAAAAAATTTAAAAATTAAATAAAACATACCAAGAAACCCATTCTTCTGAAAAATATTAAGGAAAGTCTACACTTTGCAACTTCTTAATATTCTTTAGAACTTCTAAGTATTATTAATCTGTCAAGCACTCCTTTTAAGTATGGATTTTTTATTACCTTAATAATACATTATCAGTTCAGTTCAGTCTCTCAGTCATGTCCGACTTTTTGTGACCCCAAGGACTGCAGCATGCCAGGCTTCCCTGTCCATCACCAACTCCTGGAATTTACTCAAACTCATGTCCACTGAGTCGGTGATGCAACCCAACTATCTCATCTGTCATCACCTTCTTCTCCCACCTTCAATCTTTTCCCAATATCAGGGTCTTTTCCAATGAGTCAGTTCTTCACATCAGGTGGCCAAAGTATAGAAGTTTCAGCTTCAGCATCAATCCTTCCAGTAAATATTCAGGACTGATTTCCTTTAGGATGGACTGGTGGGATCTCCTTTCTGTCCAAGGGAAACTCAAGAGTCTTCTCCAACACCACAATTCAAAAAATAAAATATTATTATTCTCATTTTAAATTGAGAAGATTGAATTATCATTAAGATTACAAAGTTCCCTAACATAACTCATCAGCAGAGGCGTGGATTGTCCCTGGCCTGCTGCAGGGTCAGGGGCACTGAGTGAGGCAGTTGGTGCATGGGACCTTTTGAATTAGGTAATTATCTTCATTACTCCACCATAGTTTGGCCTCAGGTCAAAGGACAGGGAGGGGACACAGTCCCACCCATCAACAGAAAATTGGATTAAAGATGTACTGAGCATGGCCCCACCCATCAGAACAAGACTCAATTTCCCCACAGTCAGTCTCTCTCATCAGGAAGCTTGCATAAACCTCTTATCCTTATCCTTCAGACAGAATGAAGACCACAGTCACAGAAAACTAATAAAACTGATCACATGAACCACAGCCTTGTCTAACTCAATGAAATTATGAGCCATGCCCTATAGGGCCACCCAAGAAGGACAGGTCATGGTGGAGAGTTCTGACAAAGTTGGTTCACTGGAGAAGATAATGGAAAACCACTTCAGTATTCTTGCTTGAGAACCCCAAAAACAGTATGAAAAGGCAAGGATATGACACTGAAAGATGAACTCCCCAGGTCCGTATATGCCCAATATGTTACTGGACAAGAGTAAAGAAATAACTCCATTAGGTCCATGAATCAAGGTGAATTAGAAGTGGTCAAGCAGGATATAACAAGAGTGAACATTTACATTTTAGGAATCAGTGAACTAAAATGGACTGGAATGGGTGAATTTAATTCAAATGACCATTATACCTACTACTGTTGGCAAGAATCCCTTAGAAGAAATGGAGTAGCTCTCATAGTCAGCAAAAGAGTCTGAAATGAGGTACTTGGACGCAATCTCAAAAACGACAGAATGATCTCTGTTCTTTTCCAAGGGAAACCATTCAGTATCACAGTAATTCAAGTCTATGCCCCAACCAGCAGTGTTGAAGAAGCTGAAGTTGAACAGTTCTATGAAGACCTAGAAGACCTTCTAGAACTAATACCCATAAAAGATGTTCTTTTCATCATACGGGACTGGAATGCAAAAGTTGGAAGTCAAGAGATACCTGAAGTAACAGGCAAACTTGGTCTTAGAGCACAAAATGAAGCAGGGCAAAGGCTAACAGAGTTTTACCAATAAAACACACTGGTCATAGAAAACACCTTCATTCAACAACACAAGAGAAAACTCTACACATGGACATCACCAGATGGTCAATACCTAAATCCGATTGATTAAATTCTTTGCAGTCAAAGATGGCGAAGTCAGCAAAAACAAGATGGAGAGCTGACTGTGGCTCAGATCATGAACTCCTTATTGCCAAATTCAGACTTCAATTGAAGAAAGTAGGAAAAACCACTAGACCATTCAGGTATGACCTAAATCAAATCCCTTATGATTATACACTGGAAGGGACAAATAGATTCAAGGGATTAGATCTGATAAACAGAGTGCCTGAAGATCTATGGATGGAGGTTCATGACATTGTACAGGAGGCAGTAATCAAGACCATCCCCAAGAAAAAGAAATGCAAAAAGGCAAAATGGTTGTCTGAGGAAGCCTTACAAATAACTGAGGAAAGAAGAGAAGGTAAAGGCAAAGGATAAAAAGAAAAATATACCCATTTGAATGTAGAGTTCAAAAAAAAAAAAAAAAAAACAAGGAAAAATAAGAAAGTGTTCCTCAGTGATCAATGCAAAGAAACGAGGAAAACAAAGGAATGGGAAAGACTAGAGATCTCTTCAAGAAAATTAGAGATACCAAGGGAATATTTCAGGCAAAGATGGACACAATAAAGGATAGAAATGGCATGGACCTAACAGAAGCAGAAGATACTAAGAAGAGGTGACAAGAATACACAGAAGAACTATACAAAAAGATCTTAATGACCTAGATAACCACAGTGGTGTAATCACTCACCTAGAGTCAGACATCCTGGAATGCAAAGTTCAGGGAGCTTTAGGAAGAATCACCAGGGACAAAGCTAGTGGAGGTGATGAAATTCCAGCTGAGCTATTTCATGTCCTAAATGATGATGTTGTGAAAGTGCTGCACTCACTATACCAGCAAATTTGACAAATTCAGCAGTGGCCACAGGACAGGAAACAATCAATTTTCATTCCAACCCCAAAGAAGGGCAATGCCAAAGAATGTTCAAGCTACCACACAATTGCACTCATCTCACATGCTAGCAAAATAATGCTCAAAATTCTCCAAGCTAGGATTCAACAGTACTTAAACCATGAACTTCCAGATGTTCAAGCTGGATTTAGAAAAGGCAGAGGAACCAGATTTTCAAATTGCCAACATCCGTTGGAACATTGAAAAAGCAAGAGAATTCCAGGAAAACATCTACTTCTGCTTTATTGATTACCCCAAAGCTTTGACTGTGTGGATACCAACAAACTGAAAAATTCTCAAAGAGATGGGAGTACCACCACCAGACCTGCCTCCTGAGATATCTGTATGCAGATCAAGAAGCAACAGTTAGAACTGAACATGAAACAATTGACTGGTTGCAAACTGGGAAAGGAGTCCCTCAAGGTTTTATATTGTCACCCTGGTTATTTAACTTATATGTCGAGTACATCATGCAAACTGCAGGCTGGATGAAGCACAATCAAGATTTTGCCAGAAATATCAATAACCTTAGATATGCAGATGACACCACTCTTATGGCAGAAAGTGAAGAAGAACAAAAGAGCCTCTTGATGAAAGTGAAAGAGGAGGGTGAAAAAGTTGGGTTAAAACTCAACATTCAGAAAACTAAGATCATGGCATCCAGTCCCATCACTGCATGGCAACTAGATGGGGAAACAGTGGAAACTATTTTCCTGGGCTCCAAAATCACTGCAGATAGTGACTGTAGCCATGAAAGAAAAGACGCTTGCTCCTTGAAAGAAATTCTATGACAAACCTAGACAGCATATTGAAAAGCAGAGACATTACTTTGCTGACAAAGGTCAGTCTAGTCAAAGCTACAGTTTTTCCAGTAGTCATGTATGGATGTGAGATTTGTACTCTAAAGAAAGCTGAGTGCTGAAAAATTGAAACTTTTGAACTGTGGTGTTTGAGAAGACTCTTGAGAGTCCCTTGGACAGCAAGGAGATCCAACCAGTCCATCCTAAAGGAAATCACTCCTGAATATTCATTGGAAAGACTGATGCTGAAGCTGAAGTTCCAATACTTTGGCCACCTAATGCAGAGAATGGACTCATTATAAAACACCCTGATGCTGGGAAAGATTGCAGGCAGGAGGAGAAGGGGACGACAGAGGATGAGATGGTAGGAAGGCATCACTGACTCAATGGACATGAATTTGAGCAAGCTTCAGGTGTTGGTGATGGACAGAGAATCCTGGCTTGCTATAGTCCATGGGGTCACAAAGAGTCAGACGTCAGACACGACTAAGCTACTAAACTGAACTGAATGTAAGTCATCTAGCACGAAAGATTGATAGCATCTGAGATTTGATAAATGGAGAAGTAACCAAATTATATTTCCCAAAGTAAATATATACAAACATATGTATATATATATATATATATATGGCCATTATGTTGCCTATCATATCTGAGTTTGTTTGAAATATTTATCTATACATATATGTTTTATATATATCATAAGATTTTGTTACTTTTTTGGGGAGGTTCTATTTGAGACCGAAAATGATAGCATTTAACTAACAAATAATGCATAGCAGAATGAAAGATTTTCTGCTTTCTAAACAAAAATAAAATATTAGGACATACAAAGAAAAAGGGACATCTATTATTTGGTGTGTTTGACTATAAAGAGAACGCTAAGTCCTGTCAGAAAGTAAAGGGCTGAATAAATGGTATTTAATTTTAAAAACCAGTGTTAGTGTTAACTATAGGAAAAATATATATATACAATTAATGAAGTTCAGTTCAGTTCAGTTGCTCAGTCATGCCTGACTCTTTGTGACCCCATGGACTTCAGCAGCCAGGCTTCCCTGTCCATCACCAACTCCCAGAGCTTGCTAACCATGATTCCAGACATCATGCTGCAAAGGGTCGTTGGAGGGTCAGAGGCGCTGATATCATTTGAAATATGTTTAGAAGCAAAATGTCTCAAGTCTCACTAAAGATTTATGGAGTCAGAATCTTCAGAAGTACACCAGGGAAATTTTGTTAAAATGTTGACTGATTCAAATTCTAGGGATAAACCTTGGAACTAATAATTCAACTGCGAAGCTGCCAGGTGAGGCTAATGCTTCCTTTCTGCTTTTAGGGTTGATTAACATTTCTCAGCCATTAACCACATGTCCATAGATAGAAACATAAACAGGAAGCAAATAAATTCTGTGGCAAACAATATTGGTAGGGTAAATGGAAGAAATATGCATGCTTGGATATGACATAAGGAAGCTAATATCTTTTTTTGCACAGGTAATAATCCATAATATTGATTATTAACTTAATAAGTTTTTTCTAAAATATAAATATTGTATGTATTAAGAATAAATATTACATGAAACACAGCCACCTTAAAGAGTTTATTTGAATTTCAATATAAATTTCAAAAATTTAAAATATGTTATATTTTTTATATATTTTATATGTATTTTTTTAAATAAAAAATCTGCCTCCATCACATTCTTGTCACAATTATTGGTTAAAAAATTTATGTCATTAATATCTATAAAAAAGAAAGAATTGCTGGTCCATATAAATATATTTTGGTTGCATATTCTAGATTGAAATGTCTCTAATAATGTGCATGCATGCATGCTAAGTCACTTCAGCCGTGTCTGACTCTTTGCAACCCTATGGACTCCTCTTTCAATTGGATCCTCTTTCAATTGGATTCTCCACTCAAGAATACTGGAGAGGGTTGCCATGCCCTCCTCCAGGGGATCTTCCCATCGCATGGATCGAATCTGAGTCTCTTTTGTGTCCTGCATTGTCAGGCAGTTCTTTACCACTCATGCCACCTGGGAAGTCCTGTCACTAATATAAACTAGTATAAATAACATTCTGCATTTTAGATTTACCTGGAATAAAAGGAGCCAGTAAAAAGGCAATTTGATTCTGTAAGTCCATATATCAAGAAAACAACTATTGGGCAGTTAAATCTGACTAAAACAAAATATGAATCCTGGGATATTAATATCATTAGTAGCCTTGGTTAAAACAGTATTAGCTATTAAATATTAGTAAAAATAGTTAATATTATGTAGTCATGTTTATCATCAAATATTTTCTTTTTTTTCCTATTGTAAAGGGAAAAAATTGCAATAGCTTAAGCAGAAAATATTTTCCTCCTTATTGTCAGTCCTTTGGATTTCTACAGAGATATCCAAACATGTGTGACTTCTTTTCCTTGGCAAGAGAATAAGCAAAGTTTTAGTATGTTTTAAGACAAAGTTTTGTGTTGGTATGAATCCAAATTTTAGTGAGGTTCCAGATCTTTCAAATTAAGCATCCTTTAAACAACAACAACAACAACATCCAATAAAGTAAAAACAAAAGCCACAAAAATCCATATGGTCCAGGATGGAGCAATAAAACTTTTCCTTCCAGCTTTGTTTGCTTTATATATCCATTAGCTAAATTCCTACCACACAAGAAGCACAATGCCGTTTTCATCTCTTTGTGCTGAGCAATGAGAGTAAAACTGAAAGATACACAGTATTCACCCTACATACTTTCTTTGACATTTCTGCATTAAGCCGAGATGAACATAAACAAAGACAGATGTCCATAATCATAATGTCAAGTTATGTTTTCATTAATTCTTCCCAAAGGCAAATAATGTTTCACATTATAGTGTGGGGATGATGAAAATTATACATTCCTTAAACATGTCATATTAAGCCCCATGGGCTCCAGTATGTTTTGAAATGAAGCATCATCTTAACGACATGATTTCCTATAAATAGTGTGACATAGAAACTTTTAAAATAAGTGATGAGTTTTTGTTTAAATAAAGTTTTAATCTAATCATTGACTTTGCTGAAAATTTAAGGATCTAAAAGATCTCTAGGTAAAGATCATGTATCAATGCATGCATATTAAGTCACTTCAGTCATGTCCGACTCTTCATGACCCCCATGGACTGCAGTCCACCAGGCTCCTCTGTCCATGGGATTCTCCAGGCAAGAACACTGGAGTGGGTTGCCGTTTCCTTCTCCAGGGGGGTCTTCTCAACCCAGGGATCAAACCAGCATCTCTTAAGTCGCCTGCATTGGCAGGTGGGTTGTTTACCACTAGCACCACCTGGGAAGCACCATGTATCAATACAAATTCTTTTCAATAGTCATTTTGCATTTCCAGTTGTAAAGGCTTTCAGATCTGTGAGTCGGCCTTGTATCTCTGACTGCTTCACAAGCTTCTATGAATAAGCTTCTAGTGACAAACATGATACTTTGTAATTTTGTAGTTGTTGATGCTATTGAAGGCTATTATTTTTCACTAAAAAATGGGAAACTGAAAGACCTAGTGTTTAATGAGTGTCGATTATCTACTATAATTTCCACCTTGCTTACAATATTTTCCAAATTCTTTTAATTAATTGTTTAGTGACTCAGCTGTCACTGTTATTCATAGTCATATTCATATCAATGATTAATTATGAACCACTTGTCTTTTATTTAACCTCAGTGAGCTTAGTTATTTTGGAGTCCATGGTAAAACACTCCTTTAATTCCAATTCTCTTGCTCATTTCAACAGCACGTATATGCTAAAATTGGAGTGATACAGAGAAGATTAGCATGGTCCCTGCACAAAGATGACAAAAATTCATGAAATGTTCCAAATTTGAGGGCATATATTGAGATAAAATTAAAGAAGAAACATGTAACTCTATGTTCATAGCAGCACTATTCAAAACAGCCAAGACATGGAAACAAACTAAATGTCCATTGACAGATGACTGGATAAAGAAAATATGCTACATATATACATGGATTACTATTTAGCCATAAAAAAAATGACATAATGCTGTGTGCAGTAATACATGGACCTGGGGATTATCATCCTAAATGAAGTAGGTCAGAAAGATAAATGCAGTGTGGTGTAACATAAAAATATGACACAAGTGAACCTATCTCGCTGACGCAGAGAACGCCACTTGTGGTTGCCAAGTGGGAGGTGGGGGTGGGGGTGGATTGGGAGTTTGGGATTAGTAGATGCACACTATTATATATAGGATGGATAAGCAACAAGGTCCTGCTGTATAGCACAGTGAACTATATTTGCTATCCTATGATAAACCATAATAGAAAATAGATTAAAAATAATCTAAATAGATGTATAAGTGAGTCACTTTGCTATAATGCAGAAATTAACACACCATTATAAGTTAACTACAATTAAAACATAATTCTGATCTCTGTCTTCATCTCATTGCTACACCATGTCCTCTGTTGCCAGGACTCTCTGTTTCAGTAGAGCACCATCAGATGTTGTTATATTCCCCTGCCATCACCAAAGCTCCACACCTCTGTCAGTAGAGAAAGGTTTTCTGCAGACCCCTGTCACACATGGCCACCTATGACCTAAGCAGCAATCTTGATTCCAGGACCAGTACATGAAACCTATTAGCAAAGAAGATGAGACTTTGGCAAGAGCATGGGAGAAGAGAAATGGAGAGGCGATACAGTTACAGATCATTGGATTTTACTTTTTACCTATTTACATCCATTTACTATACAAGGAAATCATGAATTAAAAGTATAGAATAAAGATGCAATGTTTAATAATGAGAATAACACTTGTGCAGGTTAACTCTGAGGCAATACATTATTGTTAATTATATCAATTCACTCATTTAAGTGGGACTATCTTAATGAAATTATCTTTCCAAAAATGATGCTTTCCCATTATGTTTAGCCATTATAATAAAGAAAATAAAGAATTGTTCTGTCTTTTCTATTATTTTTCCTTCATGTCTTGCTTCTCCTAGGCTCCAAAAGAGAAATGAATATAATTTTCTAAGATATTTCTCAGAATCAAATGGTAATGAAGACAAAAGACAAACTATCTTATGAAATCTGAAAATAATACTTTTTTTTCTCCCTGAAACATTATCTTCTTTCTGCTTCCTCACAAAACAAGTAGGCAACAAATTTTATTAAAAGCATAGCTCTATAAATCATCAATTTAGAAATTCAAGATTTATTGTCAAAGAGTGTGGATAATAAAGTAACCATGAACTTCATTTTAAAATTTTTTATTTTATATTGGTAGTATAGTTGATTAACAATATGATGGGGGCAGTGGGGATGATAGCTATGATGGGTCTGGTGTTGATGACATTGTCCGTGGTGTGGTGATGTGACTTTGATGCACCCCATGAGACGAAGAAATCTCTGCTGATGAAGGACTTCTTCCTTCAGTTCACTTCAGATTGTTAAATAGCTATTGAAGATTATATGATCTTTTAAAAAAAATATTCAAAATAATACAAATAAGCAATTACCTCCTGATTTGCTTTAAACAAATGAATATGCAGCAAATAAAATGTTTCAGAAAATACTTGTGATTATGAGGTGTCCAGAAATATGGAAATTTGTGTAGTATGGTGCTTAGGAGTTTGTTCTAAAATTAGAATCTCTAATTAAAATTAAAATTTAAAATTAAATTAGAACTAATTAAAATTAAGTTCTAAAATTAAAAAAGAAAAAAGTTGCATCACTTACATTCTTTGTGACTCCTAACAACAATGCTTAATCCAGACAAACTTAAGTTTTACCACCTCTATAAAGTGTGTTATAACATTGACTTAATGATACAATTATATAAAAGGGGCTATGTAAGAGGGTCTAACCCAGTTCCAAAAATACATTAAATATTCAATATGTATTATTGTAACTCTTCATAGTATTAATGCTGTATTGTTGTTATTGTTATTATTTTATTATTATTATTTTTTAAGAACGAATTATAATGTTGAAAGACCAAAAGAATGTATAAGTATTAGTCTCTTATTGGGAAGAATTTCTAATAGATGTAAAACATTTGAAAGATATTCATTATCTCCCAAAACATGAGCAAAAACACCTGAAAATATGCAAACTGCAAAATATTTATTGTAATTCAGATAGAGCATAGACTGGAAGTAGCATTGCTATATGAAAACAGTGAAATAATGATAGAATGGGGGCATTGGAATATGTTTGTGGTTGCCCTTTGTTTCCAAAAACTTGGGAAAAATGTGGATGAAGAACAATAAAAATAGTAAGTAATATATTCATGACAGGTTTAGTAGAAAAACACAGCGTAACTTTGTAATCAAAACTTTGATTTTGAAAAGTTGGTTAACAACTTATGAGTTAAATATTAAGCAATTCATTTGATTTTTCTGGCTTGATTAGCTAATATATCTGTATATATAAAATAAAATTTTCATAGCTACCTTTCAGGATAACAGTAAAAATTAAATAGCTTATATAATATTAAACTGATTTTACTGTCTCCTAGGAAAATAATTATGATTCATAATAATACAAATAATACAATCACAGAAGTTTAAGAAAAATATGAATACACATTAGTTTTCTAGATGGAAAATAACAAACTCAGAAATTCTCATGAAAATAATTAGAAGAAAGTGCTGATCCGTTTCCACTCATGGATACACATGTCTATGCCTCTAAGAAGTTGGGCCATCTGTGTGCACTGCAACTTCATTGCTCTGTGAAAGCTTGCTACTGAGTGCCACACAGCTAAACCTAGAGCAAATTAAATAAGTATATATTTATTTTCAAGTGCATTAGTCATTTATTTTGCTGTCAGGAAATGTTTTTATTTGTTGTCTTTGAGTTTCACATCCCTAGTAATTTTACTGCATGTTTAAGCAAGAAATCATTAGCCTCTCTTCTATATGGCTGAGTGACTTGACAAATTCGAGTTTAAATATCATGTCATATTCTTTGAGTTATATACTCTGAACAATTCCTAACTGAAGATATTCAAAAGAGGATTCATCATGTACAAAATTTGTTTAATAAATGGTTTATGTTTTAACCTAAGTAATGTGAAAGTTCTTGTTCTCTATTTTTTTTTTTTACTTCATAAATAAGTAATCAAAATAGTAGGAAATCTCAAAATAGATGAAGATTTGTGTGGAATTTACTTCACAACTTAAAGATACAAATTTGTAAACTTTACAGGAAGTTAAGCTTGTATTAAAAGACCTATCTATCTTTTCTTTTTTTTTTCCATGGCTCTTCCCTGGAATTGCACCATACTTCTCCTGATTTTTACTGGCTCTCACATCTGCCTTTTACCTCGGGTTCTTGCAAAGTGTATCCTAGCATAAAATTGAAGCCTTTAAGGTGGGAAGAATATCAACAGCTTACTTAAGTTCGCTTATAACATATCTCCCTGTGCTTAAAGTGGTGCTGCTGCTCACTGTCCTCCTGCACAGAAACAAGACCCTCACACACACAAAATGTTCATGGTTGATATTCATCCAGTTTGATTTTCCTGTTATCTAAGTCCCTGTTGCCGCCATGAGTGTTTGCAACATTTTATTTTCCTCTGCTTATAAAAATGAATTCTTGTTATATTTTTTATACCTCTTATATAATTTCTGTATTCAAGTGGTATGATGATGCTTTTATATAGGCTAAGGGATGCCCCAGATAACCGGTAAAACATTATTTCTGGGTGTGTCTGTGTGGGAGACTAGCATTTGCATTAGTAGAGTGAGTAAATAGATCCACCCTCACCAATCCTTTGAGGACCCTAATAGAATGTAAAGGTAGAGGAAGGGCCAGGTATCTCTCTTCTTGAGCTGGGACAGGACATGTTCTCTTACCTACTGACTTGTGAGCTCCTGGTTCTTGGATCTTCAGATTTCTTTGTCCTTTGGATTTACCCTTTCCCAAATTCTCAGCCCTTTGCACTTGGACTGAATTATACCACCAGATTGTCTGATTCCCCATCTTGTAGAGGACAAATAGTGGGATTTGTTCTCCACAATCACCTGAGTAAATTTCTATGATATCCTCTTGCATGTCCTTTAGTCGCTCAGTCCACACAACACCACAGACTGCAGCCAGCCAGGCTCCTTAGTCCATGGGATTCGCCAGGCAAGGATACTGGAGTGGGCTTCCATTCCCTTCTCCAGGGGATCTTCCTGATCCAGGGATCAAGCCTGGGTCTCCTGCATTGCAGGCAGATTCCTTACCATCTGAGCCGCCAGGAAAGCCCATATTTCCTTTAATTCAACTCTTTATATCCTATTGGTTCTTATCTTCTGGAGAACCCTGACTAATGCAGGGTTGTTCTCAGGCACCATGTACTCTTGCTTATGTCCCCTGGCTTCAAATACTTCTTGTATATAACTTAATGACAACAGATTTCCTGTTACAACCACTTTCCTGAACATAAGCATTTTATTACATGAATCCCCGCTTTGAGGGTTGTGACCTTTTGGGTTCAGTTGCAGAGAACATAATCCACTCTAGCTAGTTTAAGTACAGTGAGATTCCCCAACTGTTGAAAAGATAAAAGACTTCATCCCTCAATATCTCTCAGTTAATAAAACTTTACTGTTTTATTTTTAAATGCTTTTCATAGATTTTTACTCATATAAGTAGCCCTGGTCCTGACCTTTAAAATGCATTTTCAGACTGTTAAAACACTTGTCAAACTGAACACTAGTTCTACCTAACTCCAAAGCATACTTCAAAATTTATATCTGACTATTATACTCCTGCTAGAAACACACACTGACAAAGAATAATCTATTTTATATTCATTCCCTACTTCAGGTTACAGATATTAGTTTCTTTTAAGTCACAAGGACCAAAGCATATGTAAATCACTTCAATTAGTGCAGGTTCCTTGTAAGAATCTGAAATAAAGGTAACTCATTCAGTATCCAAAAAACTAGTCTCAAGACAAACATTCACAAGAGCTCAAATCTGTACACAGAATTGCTTAAGATGTCCATCGGCAAATGAATGGATAGGAAGTTGTGGTACATATACACAATGGCGTACTCAACTACAAAAAGGAACACATTTGAGTCATTTCTAATGAGGTGGATGAACCTGGAGCCTATTATACAATGTGAAGTCAGAAAGAGAAAGACAAATACTGTATATTAATGAATATATATAGAATTTAGAAAGCTGGTACCGATGATCCTACATGCAGGGCAGCAAAGAAGACACAGATGTAAAGAATAGACTTTTGGACTATATGGGAAAAGGCAAGGGTGGGATCATTTGAGAGAATGGTATTGAAACATGTACATTACCATATGTAAAATAGATGACCAGTGCAAAGTCAGTGCAAAAAGCAGGGCACCCAAAGCCAGTGCTCTGGGACAATCCAGAGGTATAGGCAGGGGAGGGAGGTGGGAGAGAGGTTCAGGATTGGGGGGGGCATATGTATACCTGTGGCTGATTCATGTTGATGTATGGCAAAACTATCACAATATTGTAATCGTTCTACAATTAAAATAAATTAATTAATCTTAATAATAATAATAAATTTAATTTTTCATAATTTATCCAAAAATTAAAATTTTGATATCCTTATTTTGCAGCGACCCTAGTACCTGCTTCTTCTTGTCATAGTAAATGGCACTGCCCCTTGTAAAAAGTGAGTCAAGCTACAATTATAAGAATTATTCCTGACACCTTCCTCTTCCAGACCCCTATAGATTCTACCTGAAAACTCAGGTACATTAGCAATCAATGTATAATTGATTTTTCAGTGAACAATCTATCATAAAATGAAATAAGGCAAAATACATAACTGACAAGAAGGAACAAATCTGAAAAGTTTTATATAATAGAGTATTGGGTACGATTTTTAAGTATGTGTGTGTGTGTATACTTCACATATAGTGATAAAATATATTTACAAACTTTTAAAAATTAGCAAATAATCAGACACTTAAGAACAGACCAGTAAAAGATCCCAGGAGAACTCATAGAAATGAAAATATCATCTTTGGAATTTAAATAATGCTGAGGAGGATTTCAACAGAAAATTAGATAAAGCTGAAAAACTAATTAAAAAGATAGATCAATGAAAATTATCCAGAATGCATGAAGTGCAATGAAGTTAAGTGATGAAATATGTAAATATTTTCTTCAAGTGCCCACATTATTTGTTAAAGTCTATCAATCATTAATTATGCATGTGATAGTTACCTGATATAGCCTAGTTCTCAACTTTGTTCAGAATGCCACACTTGATATGTAATAGGAAAAAAAAAAACATAATAAAATATTCAGAAACATACCAGCCCACAAAAACACTCTAAGACCAAAAAGAAATTACATATGCTGTCTACATTAAGACATAAGAACTGATCATCTTAAATATTTAACTTAAATATTTATTGTTTTTAATTAGAAATTTAAATTTCTAGGCTTTAGGTTTTTATGTTGATGAAAATGAAAACCATTTTTTAAAACTAATTATGCATGAAAACATAACATATCTCAAAATAAAAGAGATATTGAAAACTCAAATTACAAATATTATTTGTTAATATCTTTTAAAAACTTGGGATGATTAAAAAAAATCCCATATTATCTTGCTACCTATTTTCCTTAAATTGTCTAGAAACTAAGTAGTACTATTGGTATTTGTTAGTGTAGTATACATTTAACCATTTATTAAAATTGAAAATTAAGTTAAGTGTATATATATATATATATATTTTTTTTTTTTCTTCATCAGTTCAGTTCAGTTCAGTCACTCAGTCTGTGCGACCCCATAGACTGCAGCACACCAGGCTTCCCTGCCATCACCAACTCCCGGAGCTTACTCAAACGCATGTCCACCGAGTCAGTGATGCCATCCAACCATCTCATCCTCTGTCGTCCCCTTCTCCTCCTGCCTTCAATCTTTCACAGCATCAGGGTCTTTTCAAATGAGTCAGTTTTTTGCATCAGATGGGCAAAATACTGTATTTTCAGTTTCAGCATCAGTCCTTCCATTGAATATTGAGGACTGATTCTCTTTAGGATAGACTGGTTGGATCTTTTTGCTGTCCAAGGGACTCTCAAGAGTCTTCTCCAACACCACAGTTCAGAAGCATCAATTCTTTGGTGCTCAGTTTTCTTTATACTCCAACTCTCACATCCCTACATGACTACTAGAAAAACCATAGCTTTGACTAGATGGACCTTTGTTGACAAAGTAATGTCTCTGCTTTTTAATATGCTGACTAGGTTGGTCATAGGTTTTTTTCCAAGGAGCAAACGACTTTTAATTTCATGGCTGCAGTCACCATCTGTAGTGATTTGGGAGCCCCCAAAATAGTCTCTCACTGTTTTCCATTGTTTCCCATATATTTGCCATGAAGTGATGGGACTAGATGCCATGATCTTAGTTTTCTGAATGTTTACTTTTATATGTCAAGGCTGTGTATTGTCACCCCGTTTGTCTAACTTACACACAGAGTACATCATGTGAAATGCCAGGCTGGATGAAGCAGAAGCTGGAGTCAAGACTTCCAGGAGAAATATCAATAACCTCAGATATGCAGATGACACCACCCTTATGGCAGAAAGCGAAGAAGAACCTCTTGATGAAAGTGAAAGAGAAGAGCAGAAAAAGCTGGTTTAAAACTCAACATTCAGAAAACAAAGATCATGGCATCTGGTCCCATCACTTCATGGCAAATAGATGGGGAAACAATGGAAACAGTGAGAGACTTTTCCTTCATAGACAGTGGAAAATAGTAGAGCTGAAATTTAGTGAGAAGTCTTTTTTTTTTCTTTAATAGCTTAGCATATATCCATATATCAACTAAATATCAATATAACTCTTATAAAAATGTACATATCACAATTTTGGAAAGAAACGATAATTTGATAATATTTTTGCTTAAGTTTCTTTTGGAGAAATGCGTGTAAAGGTACAATTAAAGATCAAGAAGTATTTTGGTAATTTCTAACTTTCTTAGATATGCAAAAATATATTACCCTTGCACTATTATTGCCAACTTAGTTGCTGAAATAGCTTGGCTTTAGATTTTTCATTATCAGCAACATGTAGTGTCCAGAAAATGTTATTTTTGTTTGTAATAATTCATATATTATGTAAGATCAGATAACTTATCCTCCATTTATATTCTCTTTAAATGTCTATAAAACACTATTTAGGGCAGTAAGAAATCCACTGTAGCAGGACATATCCACATCTCTGATTTTTGTTCTAGATTAAATTTATAAGCCATTTGTCAGTTGGATACTTATGATAAAAACCTGTGTTCCTTTGCTGTTTTGCATCACTGTTATAACATGGCTTTTGATTAGCTTTTCTGATTAGCAATTTGTGTCTTTGTATAGCTTGGAATAGTGCCTTAAACTCATGTTCACTTAGGTCTTTGACATGAGGATTTATTTAGTAAGTTCCTTCCTTGGAAACTTATTTTGCCATTTTTTTTTCCTTTCCCCTTCTCATACAGACAGCTGACTGAGCCTCTGCTGGAATTATTTCCTGAACCACATCAACATAACCTCACTTGCTATGTATTCGTAAAACTCAAACAAATTTTCATGTCCAACCTTTTAAACTAGATCTCTCTGGATAGTTTTCTCACTGAAAATTGAAAGTTTAGTTTGCCATAAAATTTTTGGAAAAAAAGATGCTAGACTACTGATATTTCCTTGAGCCCAAATCTATAAAAAGTCTGTTCCTTTAGTCTTGGACAGAGCTAGTAGCCATATGTGATATCTGTACTGGGTCCAATGAATCTTTCCAGTAAGTGAAGAAAATGGACACAATTTAGAGAAAGATGTCTAAAACAGGAGGAGATGGGAATGCTAGAATTCATATATTATGTAAGACCAGATAACCTACCCTCCAATTACATTCTCTTTCAATTCAGTTCAGTTCAGTCACTCAGTCGTGCACGACTCTTCGAGTCCCCATGAATTGCAGCATGCCAGGCCTCCCTGTCCATCACCAACTCCCAGAGTTCACTCAAACTCATGTTCATCGATTCGGTGATGCCATCCAGCCATCTCATCCTCTGTTGTCCCCTTCTCCTCCTGCTCCCAATCCCTCCCAGCATCAGAGTCTTTTCCAATAAGTCAACTCTTTGCATGAGGTGGCCAAAGTATTGGAGTTTCAGCTTTAGCATCAGTCCTTCCAGAGAACACCCAGGACTGATCTCCTTTAGAATGGACTGGTTGGATCTCCTTGCAGTCCAAGGGACTCTCAAGAATCTTCTCCAACACCACAGTACCTGTAGCGGATTCATTTTGATATTTGGCAAAACTAATACAATTATGTAAAATTTAAAAATAAAATAAAATTAAAAAAAAAAAAAAAAGCATCAATTCTTGGATGCTCAGCTTTCTTCACAGTCCAATTCTCACATCCATACATGACCACTGGAAAAACCATAGCCTTGACTAGATGGACCTTTGTTGGCAACGTAATGTCTCTGCTTTTCAATATGCTATCTAGGTTGGTCATAACTTTCCTTCCAAGGAGTAAGCATCTTTTAATTTCTAATCACCATCTACAGTGATTTTGGAGACCAAAAAAATAAAGTATGACACTGTTTCCCCACCTATTTCCCATGAAGTGGTGGGACCAGATGCCATGATCTTCATTTTCTGAATGTTGAGGCTTAAGCCAACTTTTTCACTCTCCTCTTTCACTTTCATCAAGAGGCTTTTGAGTTCCTCTTCACTTTCTGCCATAAGGGTGGTGTCATCTGCATATCTGAGGTTATTGATATTTCTCCCGGCAATCTTGATTCCAACTTGTGTTTCTTCCAGCCCAGCGTTTCTCATGATGTACTCTGCATCGAAGTTAAATAAGCAGGGTGACAATATACAGCTTTGACATACTCCTTTTCCTATTTGGAACCAGTCTGTTGTTCCATGTCCAGTTCTAACTGTTGTTTCCTAACCTGCATATAGGTTTCTTAAGAGGCAGGTCAGGTGGTCAGGTATTCCCATCTCTTTCAGAATTTTCCACAGTTTGTTGTGATCCACACAGTCAAAGGCTTTGGCATAGTCAATAAAGCAGAAATAGATGTTTTTCTGGAACGTTCTTGCTTTTTCGGTAATCCAGCAGATATTGGCAATTTGATCTCTGGTTCCTCTGCCTTTTCTAAAACTAGCTTGAACATCTGGAAGTTCATGGTTCACATATTGCTGAAGCCTGGCTTGGAGAATTTTGAGCATTACTTTACTAGCGTGTGAAATGAGTGCAATTGTGCGGTAGTTTGAGCATTTTTTGGCATTGCCTTTCTTTAAGTGTCTACAAAACACTATTCAAGGCAGTAAGAAATCAATTGAAAAAAGACATACCCACATCTCTGAGAATCTTGTTGGTGGCTGTTCTCTGCCTGTTGTGGTTGTCAATAAGGGTATAATGTACCACTTAATGATCAATGGTAAGGTGAGATGAGAAATGACGGGGACTAGGTGGCAGCAAAACTAATATGTATATTAGGTAGCAAGACCTGAGTGTCTGTCAGAATAACTTGATCTTCTGGAGTCTGATGACTAAATAGAGCATGGTTTCCCTAGAAGAGAGATAGAGCCAACTATGGTGCATCTTGATTTGTATAAACAGCTCAAGAGCTGGTGAGCAGTTATGGCATGGGAAAATAGTGATCGTTACCCCAGTCTTCAGATCTTATTATTGTCTTTCATTTGCTATATTGTGTCTGACTTTCTGTGACCCCCACAGGCTGCAGAACATCAGGGTCCTCTGTCCTATACTGCCTCGTAGAGTTTGCTGAAATTCATGTTCATTGAGTCAATGATGCTATTGCAACATCTCATCCTCTGCCACCTCCTTCTCCTTTGCCTTCAATCTTTCCTAGCATCAGGGTCTTTTCCAATGAGTTGACTCTTCACATCAGGTGGCCAAAGTATTGGAGCTTCAGCTTCAACATCAGTCCTTCCAATGAATATTCAAGGTTTATTTCCTTTAGAATTGATTGGTTTGATCTTGCAATACAAGGGACTTCTCCAGCACCATGATTTGAAAGCATCAGTTCTTTGGCACTCAGCCTTCTATATGGTTCAACTCACACATTCATACATGACTACTAAAAAAAGTATAGTTTTGTCTATGCTGACTTTTGTTGGCAACTTGATATCTCTGCTTTTTAATATTCTGTCTAGGTTTGTCAAAGCATTCCTTCCACGAAACAATAGTCCTTAAAACTAGATCTGTTAAAAAACCCATAGCCTATTGTTTGAAGTTGATGCCAGGTCCCCTCAAGAGTCTTCTTATACCGGGGAACATGCAGGCATTTACAGCATATCACTATAGAGAAAGAAAAATGCCAAGGCTTTCAATGGTGTGTTTGATAGCTTTTGCTCACGCTAGTACCAAGGAACAAGAAACACACTCACAATTCTCCAGTTAGAGTGGAAGCTCAAGAAGAACACATGATAAAGATTTTGCCTTATTTATTTTTACAATTGGACCAAAGGGACCACCAATACAACTTTTGTTATTTCCCCTGGGCTGAAATTTAATTACTTGGAATTTATATTTTTGCAAATTCTAAAACCCTGTGCGTGTGTGTGCTCAGTCATGTCCAACTCTTTGCAACCCTATTGACCATAACCCCCAGGATCCTCTGTCCATGGGATTCCCCCAGCAAGAATACTGGAGGGGGTGCCATTTTATTCTCTAAAGGACCTTCCCCACCCAAGGACTGAACCCATGTCTCTTGTGACTAGTGTATTGGCAGGGAGATCGTTTACCACTAGCACCATCTGGAACCCTCTTGGCCCCCTATTCTGAAGAATAAGATGTATTAGGGTAAAAAGGGCTACATAAGAGCCTAATAAGTTTCTCTTTGCTTCACCAACATAGTAAATCAGTAGCAATAACAACCCATGAGATCTTACAGTGATTAGTAACACTAACACACACTTGACAGTTACTAATATAACTACCTGCCATACCTCCTGTTCAATTGCCAGTATGTTCTCTGCACAAGCCAGAAGGATTTTTCTGAACCTAATCAAATATTAGCTGCAATGGCAGCTGCTATTTGAGGTATGGCAACTTTTACTGGAGTGTAAGAGTAACACTGCTGTTACTAACAAACTCTGGTATGTTAGTAGTGAATTAGTGAATAGCTACTTGGTATGCATCAGGAGGAAGAATCAAAACCAATTAATGGTCACCTCAAATGGGCTGTAGTACACATTCATTGTCTTGCCTCAAGGTTGTTAATTCCTTTATTCTCTATTACAGCTTGGTTTGCAGGGAGTTTGATCATCTTGGCATTTCACAGGATTTTTCATTAGTCTAATATATTGATCACATCATGTTAATTGAATGCAGTGAATGGGAGTGTCAAATCTTCTAAGTTATCTAGATGAATGTGTGTCAGAAGTTGGCAGATTAACTTAGCAGAGGCTTAATAGCCATTTGCAATGGAAGTCTTTAGGAGTCCGGCGGTTGTGCTGTGCTAGAATATGCTCTTTATGATATATGACAGTTTTTTGCACCTCTCAGTTCCAGTGTCCCAGAACAAGGCACAATACTTGGTGAAGCTCTTTGGAGTTTGGAGACAGAGCATACCCCATTTGTGATTGAAACCAGGACTCATTTAATGGATAACTCTGCAAGTAGTTGATTTGAGTGAGAATCAGAATCTCTGTAGTATATCAAGGCTGTAGGGAAAGCAGATCTGTCACTTGGTTCATATGACCTAGTGTATTTAATGGTGCTTGAAGCATGGATAATGGACAAGATGCAATGTAGAGCCATTGGAAATGCCTGAAAGGAGAATCACAGTATGAAACTTAGAGTTCTAGAGCAAGGTAATGACTTTTATAGCCAAGAACTCTTCTCTTCAATAAACCTCCTGTTATGCTGCTAGATGGAGAAGGCGATGGCCCCCCACTCCAGTACTCTTGCCTGGAAAATCCCATGGTTGGAGGAGCCTGGTAGGCTGCAGTCCATGGGGTCTCAAAGAGTCGGACATGACTGAGTGACTTCACTTTCACTTTTCACCTTCATGCATTGGAGAAGGAAATGGCAACCCACTCCAGTGTTCTTGCCTGGAGAATCCCAGGGATGGGGGAGCCTGGTGGGCTGCCGTCTATGTGGTCGCATAGAGTCGGACACGACTGAAGCAACTTAGCAGCTTAGCATGCTGCTAGATGGTCATAGAGAGAGTAAGTGACTGAAACTCAAGCTGCACATCTACCAATTCTTAAAGTTTGGCCATGCCAACTGCAACCTACTGTATGATATAAGTGACCATAAGGGCCCAGGCTCAAAAATATGTTGAAGTCCTTGTAAATTATATATGAATATACAGGTTGGACTCCCATGTCACTTGCCTCTGTTCCTCTTCTTCAGCTGAAATCCTGGGTCTCATTGAAGATTTCCTATGACCAACAGGCGTAGTCTAAAAAGTCCTTGGTGTTGGTTAAGTAGTAGGTTAGTGTAATAAGTGGGCATTAGCTGAAAAGAACAGCTGCCATTTTATAGCTTCTTTCATGGTTGGCACTAAAGGGCAGTGGTAAAGACAAGTCCTTCCATGGAGAGAACTAGGAGTAGTATACTTACTCATCAAATTAGTATAAAGGAAGAGATAGGACAGATTGCAGATGTAGTTCAGTGGTAGAGTGCATGCTTTGCATATATGAGGCCATGGATTCGATCCTTGGCATCTCCATGACTAGTGGTATATTGACTGTCAGGCAGTGACAAGTAGCCTGACCAGCTTGCTTAAAAGACAGCAGAGAAAAATACTGGGCGATCTGATCAAAGAAGCTCTGGGTAAGGACTAGGCGGATGGACACATGGAAATGGTAATAAAATGTACATATCATTTTGTCTAACACTAATGATGGACCAAGAACATTCACTCTTAATAGAAAATCTTAAAGCCATGTAGGCAGGAACAGCACCAGCTTCGTTATATGTGATACCCATATAGCCACACCAGTCCTGCACTCAGAAGGCTTTACACTTGGTTTAAAGTTCTTTTGAGACTATCTTGAAATTCATAGGAATTTTTTAATAGAAGCCCTAAGTACTCACTTTTTTTTTTAGTAGGTCCCATGAATTATGTCACCAATCTCAAACAGGATGACCTGCCCATGGACGACAACTACCCTCTATCATATGTAATTCTGGTATTTATCCCATGGGCCTCATTAATATAATGTCCATTTTGACACTGGTAGGTGCTGTTAATGGTCTCTGAAGCCAGTACCCTATCACCAAATGCTGGTCTTACTACAGGAACTTTAGAATATCCAATCGTATAGCAGATAGAGTTGTCAGATAAATATAAGATGGTGATTTAAATTTGAGTTTTAAATAAACAACATTTCTTAGTATAAATATACTCCAGATATTGCATTGGACATATTTATACTAAAAAAATACATGGTGTGTGTCTGCAATTCAAGTTTGACTGGGTATTCTACATTCTGATGTGTTAAATCTGTCAACCCCATCAGTATTAAGACAAACACTAAGTACTCAATTTCACACAATCCTTTGGTGATACCATCCAGCTTCCTAGTGTCTGGTTTATTAAATTAACCACTTTTCTACACTGGAAGTGAAAACAATACATTCTTATAGAAATTAATGCATGTTCCTGCTATAGAATTTTTTCTTCCTTGTTTGAAATATTTCTATTTGTAAGTATCATCATTATTCACAAAATGCCTGATATGTAGATATTTTATTCAACAGATATGCTCAGTCTAAGCCACTAATTGTATTTCAAATTCAGTAAGACAATGAGCTCTTCATCACAGAAATCACTGATCTCCCTTTGTTCTCCAAAACAAAAAGGCAAATGGCCTGATAGAATGAATGGTGTAATAGCTCACTAAAGGCTCACCTGAGATGGCAACTAGAGAGGTCTATTCTTTGAGACTTAAGTGCTGTCTTCTAGGGTATGGCATAGGAATCAAACTATGCCAGGGTAGTCAGGAGACACTATTTACTTAGCAGCTAGAATGTACTGTCTAAAAGGAGGATAGAATCAATCTCTCTAACCATCACTTACATGAGTCACCTGTATTATCTGTGCTTTCTGTCCCCACAAACTTATGCTTTTCTTGATTTGGAGACCTTCATTTCCAGAAACTCAACTCAATTTCCACGGGACACAGTAAAGGTTCCACTGATCTGGAGATTTATCCTACTGTCTGGTCACTTTTTGAATTTATTCTGTTAGCTGATATAATTAATTCTGACTATTAAGAAGAAAGGTTGCTTTTATGCCATAAGTTTCTTGGAGAATTATGCCTATAAATAAGATAATTCATTCAAACATTTATTTTTGTTTGTGTATTCAAATGGCAAACATGATTTCAGCAAAAATTTCAATATCAGAGCCTGATTTTAAAAGAATAAAGACCTTGGAATATTCCTTCAGCAGGCCTGAAAGTATGGAGGATGGATTTTAACAAATTAAAGACAGACTTCCAAGTTGCCAACAAATATATGTCTGACTCTTTGCAACCCTATGGACTGTAGCCTGCCAGGCTCCTCTGTCCATGGAATTCTCCAACCAAGAATACTGGAGGGGGTTGCCAATTCCTACTCCAGGGTATCTTCCCAACCCAGGGATCAAACCCATGTCTCTTGCATTTCCTGCAATGGCAAGTGGATTCTTTACCATTGAGCCACCTGGAGAACAAGTCTCACAAAGTAGAGAGCGGAAAAAGGACCTTGACACAGAGGATGTTGTAGAAGCTTAATACCTGAATCCCAAGTCCATTCTTCCTTTCAATAAAGACTTTAAATGATTTCATCATGATCAATTTATTTGCAAGAATATTATTCTCTTTAAGAACGACTTTTCTTTCTCATCACTGGGTCCAGGTAGTTTAATAAGATTTAAGCTCCAACATGATCCAGAGTGAGAATTTTAAACTTGGTTTCCAAAGAAGAGATGTCTATACTAAAAGATCTGATAGATCTTTCCAACTTGTTGTATCAGGTAATCTTAGGAAGTAATAGTAGAAATGGATTCTAAAAGAATTATACAAAGAAAGACAAGATAAGGTTGGAGAAAGTCAGATCTATTAAGTTGTGCATTTATAATTTAATATGGAAGCATGAATTTTTGGAGTCACTGCCTGGCTTCATTGGTTAATTGAAGTCTGGCCTATGATAAATGAGGTTGAGGGGTAATACCAGTTCAGAAGGAGTCTGAAGGTTTGGGGAAACAGTGGATTGAAATGGTTTTATTATTGGATGGCCAAAACATTCATTCAGGTTTTTCCCATAAAAACTTATATAAAAACCTGAATGAACATTCTCACCAACTCCGTATATGCAACATTCTCAGAAACTCCAAACACTCCTTTGGATGGTGTAGATAAATTCCAATTTCAAATATGTAAATAACTGAACATAGAAAATTGTAAACTCAATTAAGTGAAATGAAAGGAGTATAGTTTCTTCATTTATACCTGAGTTTCTATGTTTCATTTGGTGTATATCTGCTCATATAGCAACAGCTATGCATATCATATAGTGCATAATAAATATCTTATATTTATTATTTCATTAATTCATTCCCTTTCCCACCAGTTCTCTCTTACTTGGTATAAAGCATTCTGGAGCTGGCTAATCTTACATTTTATATTTTAGAGGTGGCTTTATGACTTAATTTACATTATCTCATGGTGTGTAATAACATTAAAATTATGTTTGCCTTCTGTTAAATATTCTTAGTTTGAGAAAATGAAAGCAATAAAAACCTAAATGGTAAAAGGCACAGTTGAGTCTTTTACTTTTGCACTCTTCCACACTTGTTTTCTACCTTTCTTTGTGCCTAAGAGGTAAATCTCTGTGACTACATCACTCGTGCAGGTATGGGCTACCTTCCAATTAGCTGGGATAAACAAGAGGCCTTAGGAGAGATGAGAGGGAAGGAGGAGGGACACCTCTCATCCACTCTCCTTGCTGTGGGGAGTGTTCTTGGGTTATGGCAGCGTCCACTCACCTTATAGCATTGCTTGGTTGACTCTCTGATTCTGTAGTACTGGACTACTGGGCTTCAGTAGCATGATTTACTCCTGCAGGATTTTTTTCTTTTCTTTTCTTTTCTTTCTTTGCTGTTGTTTTGATTTGTTTTGGTGTAAGGCCAGTAAAGGCATATCAGTATCTGAGGAACTCAGTACCCCTTGTTATTATTTCCCTTAACTCTACCTTTATTTCTGTAAATATATATATATATTTTGTTATAGACTCTTGAAAAAAAAATCTATGTGGAAATCTGTTTCCTTTCTGGTGGAACTGTGGCTGACAATTGCACCTACCATTTTAAATAAGGTGTTTTTGGAATTGTACAGAAAAATGAGAGGCTGACGAGAATATAGAAATTGCATGTTTTATACTTTGTAACCTTAACCCTGACCATGGGAGAGGTTTCTTGTACATTGAGCTCTTCAAAAGAATCTATATAAATCTGAGGCTTCTCCTTATAATACCTGTTTTCTTTGAACTTTCCAAAGTTTAAATCCCTGCAGCAGTGTCAGGCAGGGGGGCTCCAAACAGACCTCTGCTGTTTTAATAAAAGAAATAGAAAAAGGAGAGAAAAAATAATGAAGTAAAAGGCCCTGAAATGTGACTCAATTGTGAGATTCTGGGATGATTGCAGGGAAAAAAAAATCAGTAATAAAGAGAAGTAGTTACTGAAAACTTAGATTTTATTTAAAAAGTACAATCAGTGATGTTATTTGTTTGCAGTATTTATAGAAAATTAGAATTATAGATACATTGCTATTTATTTTTAAGAATTTATTTCTCAAATTTCATAATAGGGTAACACAGTGCTTTAAACTTGCACAATGCCAACTGTGAAATACAAGTGTTCTAATCTCTGTAGGAAATCACAAGAGCTGTAGGAGAATCATGTCATTATATAAAGTAATAGAAACCCTGGTCTTATTATTTCTAAAGCTTTGATCTATCTGGCCAAATAGGTTAATAAAATAAGGGACTCAGGGTGGATATCTCTTCTATTGAAAAGTCTAAAAACAGAGTAAAGATGTACAATTCTGAACCACTATAGATTAAAGAGCTAGCTGCAGCTTAAAGGCAAGTTTTATCCACATAAAGACCCACCAGGGTGGTGATGGATGCCTGGCTTGTCATATTACTGCCATTTCTTGAAATTAAGGATTATGATTAGAATATCTTGGTTGGATGGTTTTGGGAAAGGGAAGTTTCTGATAGTTTCACTTTTAAGAGCAAAGCTAATGATGGCTCATTGAAATTAACCAATGTAATGAGGTACCCATAAGCCGGTGAGCTTACTCACCTGCAAGCGAATGCCAGCCCCCTTTCTGTAATGATCTATCTACAATGAGCCTGCCCAGGTAGCTCAGTGGTAATGAACCTGCCTCCTAATGCAGGAGATGCAAGAGACCTGAGTTTGATCCCTGGGTCAGGAAGATCCCCTGGAGTAGGAAATGGCAACCCACTCCAGTATCGCCTGGAAAATTCCACAGACAAAGGAGCCTGGTGTGTTCCTTTGGGGTCACATGGGGTTACAAAGAGACACATGCAACTGAGCTACTGAGTACAGCACATCTATACATTAGATCGGAGAAGGCAATGGCACCCCACTCCAGTACTTTTGCCTAGAAAATCCCATGGACGGAGGAGCCTGGTAGGCTGCAGTCCATGGGGTCGCTAGAGTCGGACACGACTGAGCGACTTCACTTTCACTTTTCACCTTCATGCATTGGAGAAGGAAATGACAACCCACTCCAGTGTTCTTGTCTGGAGAATCCCAGGGACAGGAAGCCTGGTTGGCTGCCCTCTATGAGGTCGCACAGAGTCGGACACGATTGAAGCGACGCAGCAGCAGCAGCATACATTAGATACTGTTCAAATATAATGCTAGAAAAGCCTACCCAAAATTGGATTGAAGAACTTGAATTATGCATATGATATCCTACCATAAAACTTTAATCTCAAGTTCTGGCTCTTCTATGTTGTCCTTTATATGAAACCCATGACTTTAGGAAATTTTTTTCATTTTTTCTACACATCCGTTGTTGCAAAAGGATGAGGAAGAAATACCATGTGACATCAGGTTAATAATAGAGCACTGATCGACTAATATAATCTAAGGTAAAATATATCTTTAATGCAATATTCTGTTCTATACCTGATGTATTCTACCTCTAATCTTTTTTATAAATATTTACTTGATTTGTGCTAAAAATACATCAGCATACATAAAATTAGAATAATAAAGTGATAACTAGGATGTGGAACAATTCATTCTCATGTTTATCAAGTGTAAAATACAGAAAATAATAGTGTTAAAATTGTAGAGAGTAGGATAAAGTATATAATACATGAAAGTGAAAGACTCGCATGTATGACTAGGTCTGATTCAGTGACCCCATGAACTGCCTGCCAGGCTTCTCTGTCCATGGAACTCTCCAGGCAAGAATACTGGAGTGGGTCGCAGTCCTTTCTCCTTGGATTCTTCCCAACCTAGGGATGAAACACAGGTCTCCTGCATTGCAGGCAGATTCTTTACCATATGAGTGCCCTCAGGGAACCCAGTACATATAATGCATATATTGCTTAACCTATTGGTTGAAACATTCTGCTACAATTCAAAATTAGGGACAAAATTTAAGAAGAGTCCTGTGTTTCCCAGAGCAAGTGAAATCCCAAGAATTTCCTAAATTCTCAAAAGTAAAATATCGCTGCTTATCTTCTAATAGGATCTTCCAGCTATCTGAATTCTTTCATAGTTTTACTCCTAATGTCCTTGACCTCAGACCCTCCTCCTTATGCACTTTCCATGCTGGGATGCAAGTCCCTGATGATGAGAGATGGCAATGACAGGAACACCTTTACAGACTATACTCACGGCAGAGTATGTCTACCATATCTACCTCATTCAGGCAGGAAGAAATGTAGATTATTAATCTGAGATCGGCAACTAACTTGTAATATGGAAGGACATGTTGTCTTTTCTTTTCATATGACACCCTAAACTTGAATGGTGAGGAAACCTTATCAAGTAATTATTTTATGATATAGCATCAAGTATTTTTTTTTTAAAGGACCAAGACATAGTTTCAAATCACAGAATCTATTTTTCTTCCCAGTGTCTGGATGAGTTAAAGCTTAGAGAAAAAAGGGGAATAGAAGTAGAAAGATAGAGAGATGAGAAGAGGATTTTCTTTTCTTTATCTTTCTTTTTCTTTCTTCTTTTTTTTTTTTTTTAAAGTGAAGAAAGACAACAAGTAAAGTACAGTACAGGTTCTCCTTCCTCTGAATTTCAGTTCTCTGGTGCCTCATACATATGCATGAAGACCAACATTTCCTGCAGGGGTCCAATACCACTTTATCAAAATACCCTTGAAAAGAAAGCTAGAGTTGTTGGTGGAGCCAAGGCAGAAGGCTGAGACAGAGTTACAACCTGTGCAAAGCCACAGCATTGTCTCTATAAAAGGTGGGCCATGCAGAAAAATGGGAGAGGGATACAAGAATTGTGTGATGCACTTGTAATGTTTCAGCTTCCCTGAACATTTTGGTTTCTCAGTGGTGCTGAGACACTTCAATAAGTTTGTTCTCTGTGATCACTGGTCCTTGTGCTTCAAATGTTTTCCTTGAATTCCAGATGAGTAGATTTTCATTTATATCCAAGTTTCTGTTTAAGAAAGTACCCTCTTGTCTCTTAATATAAGTATACACCTTATCTGTATGAGGGCTTTCCCAATGGCTCAGCAGCAAAGAATCTGCCTGCCAATCAGGAGATGCCAGTTCAATCCCTGGGTTGGAAATATCCCCTGGAAAAGGAAATGGGAATCCACTCCAGTATTCATGCCTAGGAAATCCCATGGACAGAGGAGCCTCATGAGATACAGTCCATGGAGCTGCACAGAGTCAGACATGACTGAAGCACATTATCTGTATGAAATTAGTGCTTTTATTACTGAGCATGCTGCTGCTGCTGCTAAGTCACTTCAGTCGTGTCTGACTCTGTGCGACCCCAGAGACAGCAGCCCACCAGGCTCCCCTGTCCCTGGGATTCTCCAGGCAAGAACACTGGAGTGGGTTGCCATTTCCTTCTCCAATGCATGGAAGTGAAAAGTGAAAGTGAAGTCGCTCAGTCGTGTCCGACTCCTAGTGACCCCATGGCCTGCAGCCTACCAGGCTCCTCCATCCATGGGATTTTCCAGGCAAGAGTACTGGAGTGGGATGCCATTGCCTTCTCCGACTCAGCATAGCACTCATCAATTTTTTACTTGTACATTGGTATAGTTTTGCTTATATTCTCCCTCTGTTTATTGAAAACTACATATAATTCCCTGACTATCTTGTGTTCCCTACTATATCCCAGTCCTAAAACAATATGACATAACATATTCTCTCAATAATTATATTGCAAATTAAATGCATAGGTGTATATTTTTCTATATAGCAAGCCATACATGTCTCCCTGCCAACATATTCTTTGGAAAGAGAGTAATGATCTTGGGTGATGAGCAGCACCCTTAAAATCTGAGAAGAGTCAGCAATATCATGAAGGTTTGCAGGTTTCAACCAGTCCTCATATTCAAGACTTTCCCATGCTGGAAGGTTTGAAGAGCTGCCATGTCAACATCAGGAACCAACAGGGAAGCAGAGAGGAGACACTGGACCAGTGTGTAGTCTCTTCTTCTAAAACTAATAATATGTGGCTACTCACTAATGTATATGTGGCCATTCATGAAGAGGCTGTCAACTCCCTCCTGGTGCACTGATGTACAGAAATTGTATTTTCTAGTTTACAAATTGGAGAAGCTTAAAGAAAGACTAAGGCACAATGTTTGAACTGTACTGGGACTGATTTATTTATCTGGAGTAAATAACTCTGAAATCATTCTGAAAATGAATGAATTGGTTGAATTTACATTTTAAGAAGTCAGATTATTAAAGCCAGTAGGAAAGATTGGGGAAAACATTCAGACTCAGGAATTAATGCTAATTAAAAAAAAATTATTTATTTGGCTGAACCAGGTCTTGGTTGTGGCATGTGGGATCTAGTTCCCTGACCAGGGATCGAACCCAGGCCTCCCGCACTTGGAATGCAGTCTTGGCCACTGGACCAACAGAGAAGTCCCAATGCTAATTGTTCTAAAGCAGTTCCTTTTAAAAATCTGAGGTTTATGGATTCTTGCAGATGTTATGTATCATATATGTGAACTGATTTTTCCCACCTACATTCATGATAGTTCTCGGCTACAAAGATAGACAGTTTTCTTTAATATTTTTCTAATGGGTGTAATTTATGTCAGGAATAGACCTTTCCTTGAGAAATTAAGAGTAAATGGGCTATTATGTGGAAACATTCAAAGCTTATTAGTCATTGCCAGACATTTTTCTAGGTGCTGTTTAATAAAATCTTCAAAGAATCCATATATTAATTTAAAATATGGGAACCATTTAAGATCTAATTTTATATAATCCATTGATTTGTTATTTATAGGTACATATACAGTTTATCCCGGAAAAGGCAATGGCAACCCAATCCAGTACTCTTGCCTGTAAAGTCCCATGGACAGAGGAGCCTGGTGGGCTGCAGTTCACGGGGTCGCAAAGTGTCGAACTCAACTGAGCCACTTCCCTTTCACTTTTCATTTTCATGCACTGGAGAAGGAAATGGCAACCCACTCCAGTGTTCTTGCCTGGAGAATCCCAGGGACGGGGGAGCCTGGTGGGCTGCCGTCTATGGGGTCACACAGAGTCGGACAGGACGGAAGCGACTTACCAGCAGCAGCAGCATACAGTTTATCCAACTAGGATATTATTACTGTTTTCTCTTCTTTCATGAAAAAAATAATGGAAACAAAAAAAAAAAAAAAAAAAAAAAACAAAACAGAAACAACTGCTATGATCCTCTTACTACAGATCTTAACTCTATTTCTGGGGCAAAAAAAAAAAAAACAACTTTATTCTTTGCAACAGATGTTTTGCTTTAATGCTAGGGCTGTGAGTCTATTTTTAGTGTCTGACATAATGGTGCAGGAAACACTTATCCAAAAATTGTTAAGACTACAGGAAAACAAGGTAAAGTGGGGACAGGTTGGCTGGAGTCAAATGTTCAAACAGAACTGAATTACTGAGGACACTGATCTTCTGGACTTAGTAAAATCACTTTACCTGATACACTACAGCTGCTCTCCACTGCCTAAACAGCACTGGGTTTCTGATCTTGGCCTCCGCTTACCTGCCTCAGTTTGTGGAGGCCCTCCCCTGATGCCCCCGAAGTCCCCATTCATCCTCTTCAGCTGGATGACATCTCAGTTTAGGTTCCAAAAGATTGTGAGAGTGTTCTCCTGTTTGGGATAGAGAATGGCAGTATAGACTGGGCAAAGTACTAACATGTATGGTTTAAACTTTGTTAGTTTTAACTTTGACAAGTTTTCACACCTCACTCTAACTCACCTACCTATTTTCTTTAAAGGACGTAATGAATATGATTATAGTTTTTTTTTTTTACCTGAATAAATTAAAAAATTTTAAACATCCAGGAAAATTTGCAAATCAGTATATTCCAATATACTGATCCAATCAGTATATTCCAATCGATAGAATATTTTTTTCTAATTATTTGTTGATATTATACAGATTATCCTGGAGTTTAATATTTGATTTCAAGTTTGAACTTAGTTGATATCAAATGATCTGAATGCCAAGACTAGCAAGGAAACAAGCATTCAGCTTTCTCAATAGAATAATCAAGAAAATGGGAAACGAGTTTCTGAAATGAAAGAACTTAGCCAGAACAATTACTGAAGTAGATTTTAATAAATAAATAGCTGTAAGTTATGGTTACAAGGCTGTGTTTGAATCACTTTTATTATCCCCAGAAATGTTATTATGTATAAATGCTTTTTGTACAGTTACTTCTTGTTCGTTTCCCTTATTAGTTATAAGGCTTAATAAAAAATGTAAAATTTTAAAAATTATTTATCCTACAAAACAGTTTTGTCATTTATATTGTTATTTTCCTGGTTCATTTACTTAGTAACATTGATTTTTTCTAAAATGAACATATTTCCAGAAGGCATTTGGACATTTTTCTACCACTCTCAATATTGAGTAATACTCAGATTGATCATGTACATAGATTTTTAATAAATGGTGGGCTTCTCTGGTGGCTCAGCTGGTAAATAATCCACCTGCAATGTGAGATATCTGGATTCAATCCCTGGGTTGGGAAGATCCCCAGGAGCAGGGAAAGGCTACCCACTCCAGTATTCTGGCCTGGAGCATTCTATGAGCTGTATAGTCCATGGGATGGCAAAGAGTCAGACACAACTGAGCAATTTTCACGTTAATAAATGGCAGTAATACTTTTAGTGATGTAACAGCACATCCTTTTCTTTGATTTAAATGTTATCACACAGCTATGTATAAATAAATCTAGACATTTTTGATGCAGAAATCCTTATACAATCTTGATTTAAGAAAAACATCCCTTACTAAGAAATATAAATTATATCCTATGGTATAACACAGATTATAAAGAGCATATACAAAAATCATGTGTATAAATTTAGCTGCTGCTGCTGCTAAGTCACTTCAGTCGTGTCCGACTCTGTGTGACCCCACAGACAGCAGCCCACTAGGCTCCACCGTCCCTGGGGTTCTCCAGGCAAGAACACTGGAGTGGGTTGCCATTTCCTTCTCCAATGCATGAAAGTGGAAAGTGAAAGTGAAGTCGCTCAGTCGTGTCCGATTCTTAGCGAACCCATGGACTTGCAGCCCACCAAGGATCCCCTGTCCATGCGATTTTCCAGGCAGGAGTACTGGAGTGGGGTGCCATAGCTTCCTCCCTAACTTTAGCTACTCATGCTATTATCTAACTTTGGATTCTCTGATTACATATTTCCAGTCTCAGGAATGACCCTGTATTCTTCATGTGATTTTGTTTTTATTCATTAAAAATTTTTATTTTATTTTTATTTTTTTTAATTTTATTTTATTTTTAAACTTTACATAACTGTATTAGTTTTGCCAAATATCAAAATGAATCCCCCACAGGTATACATGTGTTCCCCATCCCGAACCCCCCTCCTTCCTCCCTCCCCATTCCATCCCTCTGGGTCATCCCAAATTGTGATTTTATAAAGCATTTTGATATAGTAAAAACTTAAAGAGTCAAATCTGCATTCCAAGATTTTTTTAACCCATTAATTACTGAAGATATGCTGAATGCATACAAGCCAAATTTTTAAAATGGAATATTTAGAGAAAAATTACAAGTAAATCCCAAGCTATATACTTTTTTAAAGGAACTTTCAAACTATTCTAACACAACTTTATAAATTAACTATACTTCAATTTTTTAAAGGTTGGAAAAATAAAGAAAAAAAATCAGGAAATTCCAAGTAACTTAATTAAGCATTTCCTTAAGGTATTTCTTTTATACTCTTCCTAAAAGAACTTGGTAGATCCTTAGGATACTATTTCTAGTCCATAACTTAGTAAGGACTTAGGATATAGTTATTTCATTTACCTTCTATATATATTTGTAAAGATTTTTCAATACTTTTGCATTCTTGTTTTCATTCTTGAACATATTTTACCTTATACTAATTTCAAGCATTATCTTCCTCTATTGCAATTATGGAAGGAAAGGAATAAGACAAAGTTAAATGTCAATCATTTTCAGGATGAAAAAAGTTTTAAAATGAATATAAGATGTGTAGTATCTGACACTAGAATTTTCAGAGAAAAGTGTCATATAATTTAAGCCCATAAAGGATGAAGAAGTTCAATTAAGGCATTTAAATTTACACTATGGCATAAAACTTTACAAAATTTTACAAAATTTTTTCATGATTACATGTTGAATAATTCTAAAATAGTAACAAAGAAAGCAATAAAAAGTTATCATTCTTGAACAAAAATATAGCTAATTGGTGGGGAAAAACAAAATAAAACTGTATTTAATGAGAAACTGCCCATCTCTACATGGACAGAAGCAAAAACTAAATCAACCAACATTTCAAAATTCTATTAAGAATAATAGGAGGAAATTCCCTGGTCGACCAGTGGTTAGGACTCTGCACTTCCACTGCAGGGAGACAACGTTCAATTCCTGGTCTGGGAATTAAGATCCCATAAGTAATGAGGCATGGCCAAAAAAAAAAAAAAAAAAAAAAGAATAGAAAAAAAAATAAATAAAAACTAGAATAGGAAAAAAAATACTTCTCAAATAAGTACTTCACCAAAATCTATTTCATATGTATCAAAAAATAACAAGAAGAGAAGAATTAATTGACAGGCATTTTTAACCTTTTTTTCTTAAAGGATACATACTAGAATCAAGTAGAGTGCTTGTTGCTGGGATTGCTATTATTGCCATTGTCAATGCGTTTGCCTGCATGCATGCTAAGGCCCCTGTTATGCCTGACTCTTTGTGACCCTTTGGACTGTAGTCCGACAGGTTCCTCTGTCCATGGGGTTCTCCAGGCAAGAATGCTGGAGTGGGTTGCCACGCCCTCCTTCAGGGAATCTTCCCCACCCTGGGATTGCATCTATGTCTCCCAAATTGCAGGCAGGTTCTTTATTATTTGAGCCACTAGGGAAGCCTGAAACTTTCATTAACACCAGCTATAACAAACCTAGACAGCATAATTAAAAAGCAGAGATAGTAATTTTCCAACAAAGGTGAATAAAGTCAAAGTTATTGTTTTTACAGTAGTCATATATGGATGTGAGAGTTGTACCATAAAGAAGGCTAAGCACTGAAGAATTAATTCTTTTGAACTGTGGTGTTGGAGAAGACTCTTGAGAGTCCCTTGATTTGCAAGGAGATCAAATCAGTCAATCTTAAAAGAAATCAATCCTGAATAATCATTGGAAGGACTGATATTGAAGCTGAAACTCCAATACTTTGGCCACCTGATGCGAAAACAAGACTCATTCGAGAGGGGGATGACAGAGGACAAGATGACTGGATGGCATCCCTGACTCAATGGACATGACTTTGAGCAAGCTCCAGGAGATGGTGAAGGACAGGGAAGTCTGGCATGCTGCAGTCCATGGGGTCTCAAAGAGTCAGACACAACTGAGTGACTGAACAACTAAATAGATAGCCAATGGAATTTGCTGTATGCCTCAGGGATTTCAAACTGGGGCTCTGTAACAACCTAGAGGGGTGGGATGGGGAGGAAGGTGAAGCGAGGTTCAAGTAGGGGGGGCATATGTGTACCTATGACTGATTCATGTTGATGTTTGGCAGAAACCTACACAATTCCATAAAGCTGAAAAATTAGATAATAAGAAAAGAAGTTCAGAAAAAAAAATTGCCATAGAAACCTATTCACACTTTTGGGAAGGAAGAAAAAGGATAAAAACTAAAATCTATAGAATTTTGTGTGTCCATCGATCAAGTTTTAGGTGGTTTACATATATTCCCTCCATGTTGCCTCATTACTACTGCCAAAAATAATAAGATAATAATAATAAAATAGAAATTTGGAATAACACAGATTGAAAAATTATTCTAGGTTATGTTACTGATATTTTTAATTTCCCCTTTATTTTCAAAGAATATTAATTGTACTATTACCTCACAGGGTTTAACTTATTTTATCAATATTGCTACAACCGGTAAAATGTTCCTATTTTTCTCCAACAATCAAATCTTTATTTGATCGTTCTAATTTTATTCCTTTTATTTCTTCTATTATCACTTCATCTATGCTGCCAGGTTTCCATTACTTAAAGGTTGAAAATATACAGATGTTGTCAGCCAGGAGAAAGTCCTGTTTTTCAGCAGAAATAGCTGAGGATCATTCCTTTTTGTTCTCTCCTCTCTATCCACAACTTACAATTAAAGTAAACAATCATTACTTATGGTTCTTTTTTGTTTTCTGGACTTCTCTGATTCCAATAAACAGTTGATCTTTAAACCTCATTTGCTATCTTCAAACTCTTTTTGTTAACTTTATTTCCTACGTACTTTTAGTTCTCATATACACAAAGTTGTCCTTAGTGAACATTTTGTAATAATAGCACACACTTAGAACCACTCTACTCGGAATTTATTATGTTTGAGCATAATGATATCTAACATAGCTGCTAGTTCCTTCTGTCTCTATGTCCCTCTCTCCTCTCTTTTCTCTCTACCATTCCTTCATTCCTTCCTTCTTTCCTCCTTCCCTTCCTCTTTTCTTTCCTCTCTTTCTCACTCCCTCCCCTCTGCCCTTATTTCCTTTCTCTTTGATATAAATATCTTTTAAAATATGCTGGAATAATATTTAGCTTTTATTCAGGAAACATCTCCTTTCTCTCCTGTTTTACATTAAAAAAATATGTAAAGGAGAATAAAAATAAATGATTTGATGACTCAATCTACTTTCCATATCTAAAGAATCAGGGCTGTAGGGTTTAAATGGAATTTATTTTTGCCTCTTGCCCCATTAAAACACTGATAAATACTCTAATGTGAAACAGATTAAAATATTTATAGAATTTTCTTTAGTTTGTTACAAAAGAAGGGATTTGCATGTCCTTCCAAGTAATATTTTAGAAGGAAAAGAATATCAAAGCAAGAAAGAAAGCATTTGTGTACTAAGAAACACATATTTTATAAAAATTTATATTTTATAAAATTCTGCCACTGCTTCCCAATCCTATAGTAAACATGGATTTATATCCTGAGATTTTTTTATGATTAAGGTACATGTTGAAAGCCATATCATTCTGTAAATATCTGGACATATTTGCATTGGTGGCAATAAATTTGTGTTTGTGCCTATGAAATGAGTACTAAAGAAAGCAATCATTTTTTAAATTTCTTTTTTGTAGCAGATTACTGCAAACAGAAGTATCAATCTTAATCTTCACTTTTACATGCTATATGGAAAGTTATTAAAATACATATCAAAGAATTGAAAAGTTTCTTTTGAGCTTTTGAAGGAAAAAAATTGTATTGTCTGTGATCGAATAAGCCTCTTTAAAAACATTTAATGGGTGTTTTTCATTTTTGCTGTTGATGGACCACAGGTTTATGAACCTTCATTAAAAACTTGTAGAAAATGTTAAGTGTTCTGTTTTTTTGGACTGTAAATCAAATTAATTTGGCCCATTTCAATTCATTTGTATTACAACTGTTTTTAAATAATCTTTACTGTTATGAAATAAAGTTTTCCCCTACCTCACAAATAAGACCAACTCAATTATTTTTACTGTCAATAATAACACAGTTAAAGATTCAGCTGTGTATTGTAAGTTTCCCTGACCTGGATTTTGCCTGTAGGTATCTCTCATCTTGTCCTTCATAATAATTTAAACGTTCCTCTTGATAAATTATTTCTAGTTCCTGAAGCACTACTTTTGCCCTATATACTTTTGAGCTTTGAAAATGTTCTGTCCTTTATGTGGGTTATTCAGTTCCCCAAAGTTTGTGTGGAATACTAGTAGTTCTTATTCTTATACACCCTTTGATTTCACACTCTGCCTGAGTCTTTGCAATCTATTTGAATAAACATCATTGTCATTTTACTTTGTAGTTCTTTCATACTATTATAATATAGTCTACCCTATGATTTATAACCATACATTTAAAAATTATTATGTATAAATAATATAGTATTTTCCCTTGCACTATTTGATAACAGGAGAGTATATTTTTTTCTAAATTCACAATTTCTAGAATAAGGTCATTCAAATACTAGATGCTCAATATACATGTGTAAAAATGTACTTAACATGTTAACAACAATGCAGAAAATTCTGCTTTGAAACAAGAGGTATGTAAAAGTGAATAATATTTTAGGTCATTTCTGGATTCTCATTGAGCTAACCATCATGGTAGGATTTTCACATATTTTTAAATCACTAAGGAACACTTGTCCATATACTCACACATACTAATTTTCATGTCCATTTGTGGGAGTTTCCCACTCATTTTATAGTTTTGTACCTCTTCTTTTCTTCCTAATGTCTCTTTCTTGGGTTCCCTTTAATATGCCATGGCCAAAAACATTTTCCTGACATTTCCAGTGCAGACACAGTCCTTCTTTCTTTATGCTTCTCCTGTCAATTATCTTTGCAGAAAAAAAAAAAAAAAGACTCTCTTTGAATTGGCTTCATATTTTTTTGTTTGTTGTTGTTATTTTTTAATTTTTTTTAATTTAATTTTATTTTTAAACTTTACATAATTGTATTAGTTTTGCCTTATATTAAGAATTTTAGATTTCTACATAACTTAAAAATTCTATCAAATGTCTGACAGAAGCCAAGTACATAAAGATCCCAATAACCCTTCCTGGTTAGCTAAGTATATACAGAGAGAATAGAACATGGGCATTCTTTGTTTTTTCTCAAGAGGAGAGGCTTTCTATCTTTTCCATTTCTCCTGTTCATTACATTCGATCTAGACTGCCATCTGTATGCTTCTATAGCATACAGCAGTGTTTCCATTTGAAATACTACATGTGATAATTCCTCTTGTGTTGCTCTCAATCCACTCTTCAGATGACTAGGTTCTTTTTAAAACTCATCTTTTTACCTTCCAAGTCTGATTCTTAGAGAGTCATCCCTGATAATCTTTCATAAACTCTCATCCCCACATATGCCCTGATTTTCTGTCTCAGAATTTTTCTTGCTTCATTCATAGCATTAATAACAATGTATTGTTCAGTTCAGTTAGGTCGCTCAGTCATGTCCAACTCTGCAACCCCATGAACCACAGCACGCCAGGCCTCCCTGTCCATCACGAACTCACAGAGTTTACCAAGTTCATGTCCATTGAGTAGGTGATGCCATCCAAACACCTCATGCTTTCTTGCCCTTCTCCTCCTGCCCTCAATCTTTCCCAGCATCAGGGCCTTTTCCAGTGAGTCAGCTCTTTGCATAAGGTGGCCAAAGTATTGGAGTTTCAGCTTCAGCATCAGTCCTTCCAATGAACACTCAGGATTGGTCTTCTTTAGGATGAACTTGTTGGATCTCCTTGCAGTCCAAGGGACTCTCAAGAGTCTTCTCCAACACCACAGTTCAAAAAGCATCAGTTTTTTGGTGCTCAGCCTTCTTTATAGTCCAACTCTCACATCCATACACAACTACTGGAAAAACCATAGCCTCGACTAGACGGACATTTGTTGGCAAAGTAATGTCTCTGCTTGTTAATATGCTGTCTAGGTTAGTCATAACTTTCCTTCCAAGGAGTAAGCATCTTTTAATTTAATGGCTGCAATCACCATCTGCAGTGATTTTGGAACCCCCCAAAATAAATCTGCCACTGTTTCTACTGTTTCCCAATCTATTTGCCATGATGTAATGGGACCATATGCCATGATCTTAGTTTTCTGAATGCTGAGTTTTCAAACAACTTTTTCACTCTACTCTTTCACTTTCATCAGGAGGCTCTTTAGTTAATGGGTTTCTCTCTCTCTTTTTTTTTTCCTTACTCAACATACTGTACTGTGATAGTCATAATATATTCATAACACATTTTTCCAGTATATAATATATTTCACATTAAACAGCAAGTGCTTATTATATATTGTTCAGAACTATAACAGGTGCTGCTGCTGCTAAGTCACTTCAGTCGTGTCCAACTCTGTGCAACCCCATAGACAGCAGCCCACCAGGCTCCCCCATTCCTGGGATTCTCCAGGCAAGAACACTGGAGTGGGTTGCCATTTCCTTCTCCAATGCATGAAAGTGAAAAGTGAAAGTGAAGTCGCTCAGTCGTGTCGGACCCTCAACGACCCCATGGACTGCAGCCTTCCAGGCTCCTCCATCCATGGGATTTTCCAGGCAAGAGTACTGGAGTGGGGTGCCATTGCCTTCTCCATAACAGGTGAGATATATATATATATATATATATATATATATACATTTTTTTTTCCTGCCTAAAACCAAACAAGTTGACTTGCCACAGTTTCATGGACACTGGCAGAAGACAGACACTTCTGAGGTAGAAACGAAGGATTATTATAGTCCAGCCAGGCAGCATGAATATCATATTCACATCAGTTTCCCTTGTCCCCCATGTCTGATGAGAGAAACATAGATGGGCCTGAATTTCATATACAGTAAATTGCACCCCAGGAAAGAAAGACTGATCTATGAGAACTCAAATCGTGATGAATATTTTTCCAATGCACTTGGATAGAATATTTTATTTTGAGGATAGTTAGTCCTTTTTTTTTGTTCCATGTATGAAGTTTTAGCTAGAACATGGTATTTAATGAGGAAAATTGTCAGCATCTCTGAAAATTTATGTATGTGAACAAGTAAACTGGATTTTTCTCAGTTTTTTTAAGTTTTAGAGGCCTGTATACAGAATAAGATCAGAAACTAAGGCCAAGATTTCACATAAATATGGAGATCAAAAATAAAAAATTAGAGTTATGAAACTATTTGCAATCAATATATTTTAAAATCCTAATATTAATTGCTTTAAGCATCTGTTTTAATAATTAAACCTTTTCTTGAAGCATAAAGGATCCATATCTCTAAAATTTTTCTATATCTAATATGTAGTTACATCATGACATAGATGTACTTTGTATGTATGTTTGTACTCAATTACTGAACTTCCATTTCTTCAAAAAGAGCACACATTTTATTTTGAATCATAAACTAATTTAAAAGTTAATGAGCTCATGTCTCTAATAACAGAAAAGTATTATAAAATATGACTACAATTTTGAAAGATTGCAGTGTGCAATTTAGTTTTTTTAAGTATCTGCTCTATAGAGGCAAAACTCATGATAAAAGCAATATCGTATTTTTGATATGTGTTATTTTAATTCTTGTTTATTTTTAATAAAATAATACCCTAAAAGTAATGTTATTATTTTTGAAAAAGCAACATTTTTTCATCATATTTTGCGCAGAGTAAAAGCAAGACATGATATAGTAAAGTTTTATGTTTTAAGCGTTTTTCAGATTAGTTAAATGCATAAAAATCCACTTCAGTGAAAATGTTATCTAATTAAATAAGCACATATCTCTTAGAAATAATGTATGTATATCAATTTTTGCATTATTTAAAGAATAAAAATAGCAACAGAAATAAAAACTATACCAAAAAGAGCAACTGTAGCAAAAGAGCAACTTCCCCCATTACTGTGAAGTCAGCATGATAAACATCATCTGTAGTTTTTGAGTGGAAAGACAAGACCTGGGATTGTATAAAGTTCACCGAAAATTTATTTTAGAGGATATTTTCAATGTCAGTACATTGTAGATATAGCATACACCGTAGCATTGTCTTGCTATTAAAATCAAACTCTGTTGGTAATTTGACTGTCTAGAAGTCAAACTGGAGAAGGCAATAACACCCCACTCCAGTACTCTTGCCTGGAAAATCCCATGGACGGAGGAGCCTGGTAGGCTGCAGTCCATGGGGTCGCCAAGAGTCGGGCACAACTGAGCGACTTCACCTTCACTTTTCAGTTTCATGCATTGGAGAAGGAAATGGCAACCCACTTCAGTATTCTTACCTGGAGAATCCCAGGGACAGAGGAGCCTAGTGGGCTGCCATCTATGGGGTTGCACAGAGTTGGACAGGACTTAGCAGAAGTCAAACTCAGCAACTTTTAAAGAACAATATAATTTTTTGTTTGTTTGTTTTACAATGTATCATTCCTGTTGTTGTTATTTAATCTCTAAGTCATGTCCTACTCTTTCATGACCCCGTGAACTATAGCCCTCCAGACTCCTCTGTCCCTGGGATTATCCCAGCAAGAATAGTGAAGTGGGTTGCCATTTCCTACTCCAGGGGATCTTCCTGATAGATCCTGAGTCTCCTGCATTAGCAGGTGGATTATTTACCACTGAGCCACCTGGGAGGCTCATTACCTCTATTACACAGCATAAATTAAAGAATTAGTAGACATCCCAGGAGAAAAATGTGATGTGTATTTTTTTTAAGTGGAAAAGACCTCACTATGAGCCAGATTTAGGAAATAGCAGACAAGATCATCATAATATCTTTTGTCAATTTACTCTTGAATTTAAAGCAAAAGGTTGGTCTAAATTGAAATAAGGTATTCATTGTATAAAAATAGAAACCAAATATAAACTATAGAACTCAGCATACAATATCTGCTATGAAAATTGCACAAAGTAAAAATTAACAGAACTAGAGACCGCATAAGAAATAATCAGCGTCTTTAAACAGATAGAAAAATGAATAACCCAACTGAAGAAAAGAGAGCAGAAACAAAGATAGCCAGATTTTTAAAAACAAATTAAAAAAAGAATGGATTAATGAACCGTAGGGAAATTATCAAGAGAGGTAACAAATATGTAACTGCAGTCCTCAAAAGATAAACTGATAATGTGTGTGTAATTTGAATAAATATATATATATATGTATATGAATGACTAATGAGTGGGATTTCAGAAATTTAATGAAAAATATAAACTGTACTAATGAGGTGGATGAAACTGGAGCCTATTATACAGAGTGAAGTAAGCCAGAAAGAAAAACACCAATACAGTATACTAACGCATATATATGGAATTTAGAAAGATGGTAACAATAACCCTGTGTACGAGACAGCAAAAGAGACACTGATGTATAGAACAGTCTTATGGACTCTGTGGGAGAGGGAGAGGGTGGGAAGATTTGGGAGAATGGCACTGAAACATGTAAAATATCATGTATGAAACGAGTTGCCAGTCCAGGTTCGATGCAGGATACTGGATGCTTGGGGCTAGTGCACTGGGACGACCCAGAGAGATGGTATGGGGAGGCAGGAGGGAGGAGGGTTCAGGATGGGGAACACATGTATACCTGTGGTGGATTCATTTTGATATTTGGCAAAACTAACACAATTTTGTAAAGTTTAAAAATAAAAATAAATTTAAAAAAATAAAAAAAAAGAATGGAATTTGGAATATCTCAAGAAATAAAGAGCTTGCAATATCAAAAAAAAAAAAGAAAAATATAAACTTTAAACATAAATTCAAGCAGATCAAACCCAAGCAGAATTTGTATATATAATAGCAATATAGAAACATTATTGACAAACTTAAAAATATATATATATATATATATATATATATATATATATATATTTATAAAGGTAAAAATCCTAGATACAATCAGGGAAAATAAGGTAAATTACTTGGAAGGTGATTTTATCATCTCATAATATATGGGATGACTGACTTCTGATTAGAAACAACAGAGGTCAAAAAGGATAATGGATGGAAAAAGGCACTTTGATATGATGAGTCTATTGAATTTTAAACTGGTATAACAATGACCCTAACTTGATAATTAAAGCATATTTACTATCATACACAGAACAACCACTATTAAAAACAAAGCAAAACAAACCAACAAAAATGAATTCTAGTAAAAAATAAACAGAAAAGCAAGCAATTGCATGTGAGGATCTTAATATTTTAAGTGTAATATAGATAATATATATTACCCAGAAATAATCCTTTAAAAAAACTTCTTTCTCTTTTGAGTTAATGTATATTTTCTCCAATTAGTTGCTTTTGAATAAGTGTATAACTATTCAGAAAAATACTCTTATCTACACAAAGGTGAGGAGGCTATAAGAGGTATATTTGATAAATCCTGCTAATTTTATGCCATCCCTGAATCCTACCATCCAGAGAACTATTGATTTTGTTAAGTCATAAAACAAAGACTTGAGGAAGATTAGAATGAATTGATCTTGGAATTTGAGTAGCAAAACGTAAAAATAAAGCAAAGTAAGTGTATCCTTTACTATTTGAGAAATGGATATGACAAAAAACAAACAATTTCCAATCTCATTTATTCCAGTTACTTTGTGTTTATGTTTTTCTCTGGCAAGTGGAAACCAGTGTACTTTGGGTTCTTACTTGATTACCTGAAACTGCAGGGTAAATATCCAGCTATACATTTGTTTATGAAGTGTTCTGAATTGCTTATCTAAACTTGAGTTAATTAAAATTCAATGATGACTCAGACAAGTCACTTGGTAAAACAATTTGGAAGAAATATGAATGGAAAAAGGTATCCCCAGATGCATGTTATATTTGCAATTTCCTAAGGCACATGCTTCGGAGAAGGCAATGGCACCCCACTCCAGTACTCTTGCCTGGAGAATCCCATGGATTGGAGGAGCCTGGTGGGCTGCAGTCCATGGGGTCGCTAAGAGTCCGACACGACTGAGCGACTTCACTTTCACTTTTCACTTTCATGCATTGGAGAAGGAAATGGCAACCCATTCCAGTATTCTTGCCTGGAGAATCCCAGGGACGGGGGAGCCTCGTGGGCTGCCGTCTATGGGGTTGCACAGAGTCGGACAGGACTGAAGCGACTTAGCAGCAGCAGCAAGGCACATGCTTTAGGCTTCCCAGTTGGCATGGTGGTAAAGAATCTGCTTACCTATGCAGCAGACCCAGAAATACAGGTTCAATCCTTGGGACGGGAAGATCCCCTGGAGAAGGAAATGGTAAACCACTCCAGTATTCTTGCCTGGAAAATTCCATGGACAGAGGAGCCTGGTAGGCTACAGTCCGTGGGGTCACACAGAGTCAAACATGACTGAGCGACTAAGCACATGCACACATAGGCACGTGCTTTAGTTTTCTGGAGTTCTCATTTATCACAAAACCAATGAACGTGAATCTAAAAGTTTACATTCATTTCTTATTTTCAAAAATATAAATTATGCTATAAAAATGGAAAACTGTTTACACACAACTTGAATAGAATCTAGATGAAATTTGGGTTAAATATAAAATAAACACTAAAAAAAAAAAGAAATGAATTTACTGTATAATTCAGTTAAAAAAAAAACAAAAAACTGAGCCTTAAACTTTGTAAACAACTTCTTCAACTCTCCACTAGGAATATGTGAACAAATTAACAGACAAAAAAAAGTAAATATATTTACAAAGTCATTCTGCTATATATATGTGTGTGTGTGTGTGTGTGTGTGTGTGTGAGATACATTTAGAGATTTATGAGATTTTTCAAATATGAACCATTTGATATTTCATTTCACATGCTAGCAAAATATAACTTCCTCGTTTAAATAAAATGGCTTATAAAGATGTTCAAAAATTCTGTGGACATCAAATACCTCCTAAAACACAGTACTTTTATGAGCTGAGTGCAAATGAATCAAAAACATATGGCAGTTGTTGCTTCTAAATGAAATGCATATGGCGAAAAAACAAAAGAAGAAAGTCCTGGGCAGAATTCATGCAAATGTAGCCTTCGGATTTTTAAAGTTGGTGTTGTCTTTTCCTGGTACTAAAAAAATATGGATAAAATAAATACTGCCATTCTTCCTATTTTTAAAATCTATTTGCTTAAGACTAGCAGAGCATTGTATGTACATTTTTAGTATTTCCATTTTATCCAAGCACTTTGCTTTATAGGCTCTGCCTCTATAAAACAAGAGTTTCCAGTCATTTTCTTCCTCTAGAGTATAGCTTCAATTAGGACATAAAAAGATGTGCATGGTGTGAGCACTATTTGGTGTAAGAAAGACACAGAGTAGGAAATGCCTTCAGAATTACAAGATACAGAATTTGGAAGAATGTGCCATTATAAAATTCTTCCTGTGGTTAAAAATAAAAAAGACTTGCATTTTGTGAAGCGGCTATCTCTATACATACACCCTCATTTATTCTTTCCTAAAAGGAATGTTTTTGAACTTTAGTAAAATCAAAATATGCATAAGTTCTTGAGACTCTGCACATGAAATTCCTTCCCATATATGTTGTAGTCTCTGATGGATTAGTCACTAATTATTTTTGTTCCATAAGACCTATGGTACAAAACTAATGAGTGATTAATATTTCACAACTTTCCACCAATATATTTTTTCTTGAAGGAAGATTATAAATTAATCGTTATCTCAAGCCAGCCCTAAAAATTAAAGCTGTGCCAAATATAGTATTTTACTTTTGAGCTATAAAATTAAGCAGGGAAGCATATATAATTCAAATGGGACATTACAGGATAAAAATGTAGACCCTGTTAAAAAAGTTAAGATTTCAAGATGGTAGCAGGAGTGTATTATATCAAGTATAGTATATTAATCATAAATTAATACTATAATTTATACCATAATGGCTTGACATATTAATATTCCCCTAACTGATTCCCTAGCTTCAGGAGCTATACATATCCTGGATCATATACATTGAGGAAACTTTGTTCGTTGAACAGTCTTCAGAATCCTAGCTGTATACTCATCAGTCTAACCTCATTTGAGAGTCACTCTTTTGGGCCAACAATAGAATACATCAGCAAATTTAAACATTTTAGATCTTAAATAAAGAAATCTGCTTAATATTCTTATATAAGCCAATAGAAGTGTTCCTGTATTATCCTGATATTTTCCAGACAGATTTCCCATATTGGTAATTGTTCCATTGATGTCTATTGATTGATATTGTTTTTGTTTAGTCAAGTCCAGTTTGACACTTTTTGTAACCCCATTGACTGTAGTCACTCAGCTTCCTCTGTCCATGGGATTTTCCAGGCAAGAATACTGGAGGGGGTTGTCATTTCTTTCTCCAGGGGATCTTCCTGACCCAGGGAGCAAACCTGTGTGTCCTACAGTGACAGGTGGGTTTTTACCACTGAGCCACCAGGGAAACCCCATGTCTACTGATTAGGTCACATACTAAATTAGATTCCTTTACTCTTGGTAAAAGCAAGCTTAATGTAACTATATACTGTGTAGTTGATTGGAACCAAGAGAAAAATCTATGTCAATGTATGCCTGAATTCTCATTATTTATTAATCTAATAGAATTTGAAGAAGTTAGTGGAAGATATTATAAGATATATTTACTAGAATCTAATTATTGGGATTTGTGGCATTATAGATTTGTGGATAGAGGAAATTTAAGACCAATGTATTTCAATTTTAACATACACTTTGATTACTTTGTGCATAAACTTACTTGAAGGAATGATTTTGAGCCTTGGAAATATGGTGCTCGATATCTCATAATTTATAATTTTTCTGGAAAAAATACACAGTGTGTTTTAGGGTGTAATATGTGTATTAGAAATACATATGGATATCTTTATATATATTATTTCTTTATACATACAGATTTTTTTTATTTCTAATGTATGTATATAAATATGCATGCTCAGTTGCATCAGTCATGTCTGAGTCTTTGCAGCCCTATGCTCTACTCTATCAGACTCCTCAGTCCATGGGATTCTCCAGGCAAGGATACTGGAGTGGGTTGCCATTTCCTTCTCCAGGGGATCTTCCAGACCCAGGGATTGAACCCCTGTTACCTGCATCTCCTGCATTACAGTCAGATTCTTTACCACTGAGCCAGGTGGCAACCCACTCCAATATTCTCCTCTGGGAAGTCCCATGGACATAGGACCTTGACAGGCTACAGTCCATGGGGTTACAAAAGAGTCGGAGACAACCTAGTGACTAAACAACAACATATATATATGATAGTTGCATTTACCATATGCAACCTTTGTAAAAAAATGCTTTATTAGGTTTTAACAGGTTTTATTTATTTCAATCAAGTATTTTCCATATTGATCATGTAAAGTTAAGAAGAATAGTCCCTTGTCATGCCATCTGACCTAGGAAAATAAACTTATATGTTTTAAATTTTGCATAGCTAGTTTTGGTAGATACTGTATTTAAGCATTGATCTTTTTTACAACAGGTGATTATTATCTGACAAACCATTTATTAACATATTAATAAAAATGTGCCATGACAAGTCCACCATGCCATCATGGTGATTATGCCATCATTTGTGTTAAAAATCATAACTCTTCTTTATTCCATGGATTTACACTATCAGAGGATCAATATCTCATTTTCAATTATAGCTTATTTTTTGGATGATAGAGTTAGAATGCGTAGAAGAATAAACTAAATGTACAGTGAAGTATCTTTCTTAGTTAAATTCTTGCTTTTAAAATTCAGATTCAATTGGTATTTGTTGATAAGTATTTTGCCAGGTATTCTATGATTTTGGAGAAGGAAATGGCAACCCACTTCAATATTCTTGCCTAGAGAATCCCGTGGACAGGGGAACCTGGTGGGCTGCCATCTATGGGGTCACACAGAGTCAGACACGACTGAAGTGACTTAGCAGCAGCAGCAGCAACTATGTTTTTACATTCATTATCTCTGCTATTTCTACCCATAACCCCAAAATGTCAATAACCAAATTTCACAGTGTAGTTTACAAAACTGAGCTTCAGATAGGTTACATGATATTTCAAAGTTCACATAAAGTGAGTGAAGAACAAGAATTCAAACTCTGGTGCTCTAATTGAAATATCCATGTTCATTTAAGATTAGTATCTTATAATACATGCAAGACAATCTGTAGAAAGAACATTGCCTTTCTAGTAGTTAGATTTTATTAAAGTGGAATTTTCTTTATCAAATATTTCGCTTTGTTAAAAATGTTTATTTAAATATGTATTGTAAAACGGGGAAGGCAATGGCACCCCACTCCAGTACTCTTGCCTGGAGAATCCCATGGATGGAGGAGCCTGGTAGGCTGCAGTCCATGGGGTCGCAAAGTGTCGGACACGACTGAGCAACTGAAATGAACTGAACTGAAATGAACTGAAACCAGTAATTGGTTAAAGGTGATATCTACACTTATTACGGTAGTCATTTTGAAATACATACTGCTACTGCCGCTGCTGCTAAGTAGCTTCAGTCGTGTCCGACTCTGTGTGACCCCATAGATGTCAGCCCACCAGGCTCTCCCGCCCCTGGGATTCTCCAGGCAAGAACACTGGAGTGGGTTGCCATTTTCTTCTCCAATGTGTGAAAGTGAAAAGTGAAAGTGAAGTCACTCAGCTGTGTCAGACTCTTAGCGACCCCATGGACTGCAGCCTACCAGGCTCCTCCATCCATGGGATTCTCCAGGCAAGAGTACTGGAGTGGGGTGCCATTGCCTTCCCCGTTTTACAATACCTAGAAATATATCAAATCACAATATTGTGTAATAAGTTCTGTTCAGTTACTCAGTCCTGTCTGACTCTTTGCGACCCCATGGACTGCAGCAAGCCAGGCCTCCCTGTCCATCACCAACTCCAGGTAATAATATGGTGTTGTAGGTCAACTACACTTCAAAAACAAACAAACTGATAGAAAAGAGATAAGAGATTTCAGGGTACCATAGTCAGGGGATGGTGGGAGGGAAAATATGACAAAGGTGGTCAAAAGGTACACATTTCCAATTTATAGATAAACAAATTTAAAAAGATAAAGTAATTCTTTATGGAGGTGGGTGTAGAAAAGAAAGTACAGTGATGATGCTGCATCAGTTTTCCTTTAGGAAAAAGTCTAATGTAACAAAAAACTTGGAATTACCTGAGTATAGCTATAGACAGCAGAGAGGATATGAAATAGGAAAGAAAATTGATACTGAGTGATTAACAGAATATTATTAGCTAGAGATTTGGGGAACATATTAGCCTGAGTGATGGAAAAAGTGTGATAGAATTTCCTGACAATAATATCCAGAATGGTGATTTATATCCCATTCTCTGCATTCTGTCTTTAGCTTCTCCAGCTCATTTGGAATTCAAAGTGATAACATTGTAAGGCAAGTTGGTAGGAAATGCTGAGGGTAGAATCACTCATGAATAAATTCCCCCAGAAGTGAAGTTATACAACATGGGATAAGCTTACCATTGGTAAATGGAAACAGAAATCTGTGCTATGCACCCAGAGCAATGAAACATGGCAAGCAAAGTAAAAGGAGAATAGGAAAGATTTGTAGACATTATGAGGCAGCCTCTGGGGTCTGATTGACTGGTTTCCAACTGGGACTCCATCATCTCTTTAGAATATGGGCATGGGCAAATCATTCAACATTTGTGCATCAGCATCATCTTTAAATTTAAGATACTGTTAGTAACTATATCATGGGGTTGAAATTAAGCTAAAATACATATATACATATATATATATATATATCAGAACAGAGCCATTGCTCATTAAAAAAAAAAAGGCTCAAGAAAGCTCCATTACCTGAAAATATAAGAATTTTAAAATTGAAGGTGGATGTAAATAAATACGGTAGGTAGTAAGGGAAAAATATATTCTTTAAAAATCATTATGTCACACTTCAGTCTTTTTTCATTGACCCTCAAAAAGATAGTAAGGAACAACTTTCACAAAGATCTTTTTCTATGTTTCCATAGCACTATATTCTCAGCCCTATTATATTGAACACAGGGTGTTTTTATTGTTCATTTATTACTTTGGTGTTTCTCTGTATACTGTACTGCTAAATTTCCTGGTTTCAGTTTAGTAAACTGGTTGATCAAACTAGATATATATTGATCTAATAAATACACTTGACATTCTATATGTAAAGAACGATTCATCTTTCTTCTCCTACGGCAATTGATTCATGTTTTAAAATTCATCACTCATCTCCCTCACAAAAATATCAAACCAATAACCATTTCTGCATACACACCGTGGATAATACATTAAATGATTGTTCTAAAACAGAGAATTTTGCATTCAGCCATGGCCAAAAATATATATTCCTATGGAAAGGATAAATCACATGCATATGAAATAAACATAAGAATTTGACATAAAGCTTGAAAACAATGATATACCTTCAAACATATACACAATGTACAAACAAATGGTTAAATAATGGGAAAAAAAGAAGGAAATAGTTGATGTTCACAAGTGTGTTTAATTTATTTATTTACTTAAGGCTGTACTGGGTCTTTCCTGCTACACATGGCCTTTCTCTAGTTTTAGTGAGTGGGGATTGGCTATTCTCTAGTTGTGGTGGGTGGGCTTCTCATTGTGGTGTCCTCTCTTCTTATGGAGCATGGGTTCTAGGGCACATGGACTTCAGTAGTTGTAGTATGTGGGCTCAGTGGTCACAGTTGGTGGGCTCTAGAGTGCAGGCTCAATAGCTGTTGCACACAGGCATGTGAGATCTTCCCCCATTAGGGGTCAAACCACGTCCTCTGCACTGGCAGGTGGATTCTCAATCACTGGATCACCAGGGAAGTCCCTAATATACTTTTGACAGAACAGTTGGGTCTAGTTTGGCCTCTGAGGTAGGACTGGGTGTGATTGGACAGTGAGATGAAAGGGAGATGGCCCAGGTGATAATCTAACACAAGATGATAGTCATATATTTTTCAGAGGCATATTTTGCCAAGAATTGCCTTATCTCATTACAAAAATATCCACATATGCTTTAAAATTAACTCTGCACCCCTTCTTCATCAAAGATCAAAATGTTGGTATTTCATGATGCCTTTCATTTGTCTATAATTATTACTGAATAAAAATCAAATACCTGTAAATACAGCATTAGACATTTGTCTGAAATGCCAAAAAGATAAAATAAAAATAAGTTTAATGTATTGACTATTTAAACCTAGACACAGCCAAATTTCCACTTCACATGATCCTGAGAAAACCTAGCTTTTGTCACTTTTCAGTGACAATAATAATGGCATATTTTCATCATTCACAAGTGAGATGAGTTGCTGCTGAACTCACTTGAATTTTAAAACTTTTTTAAACTAGCACTGGAAAAAATGTTTCTATTGTAATTTAAATCTAATGGAACATAAACTCATTTAGTGCTGCCAAAGTCTCATTATTTGTCTTGTCAGACAAAAAGCTGGTGATTACCACTGAACATATTTGTATATTTTAATTGCTATTTATCTCAAAAGTTTCAACTGTGTATAGTAACAAAAGAAAGTAATTAAAGTATCAGGGGAGTTTGGTGGAGCAAAGTAGATAGCTGTTGTCAGCAATAAACTATCAAACACAGTCAGTAATAGGAAAATGTGTCATGGTCCAGTAATCATTCCAGAGGACGGAATGAGTAATAACTTTGCTTAGGAGCTAAGATTGCAGAGAAATTTAATATTGTTTTCAATTTGCATAGTGTAAAATGTGGAGACTCATATATACACAGGTGTGTACTTGCACACATAAAAATATGTGTATGTATTTAAATATAGTGGTCTTTTAAATATTTTTAGGCAACTCATCTGAGATACTCTCTGTTTTATAATAGAAAATTTGCACAAATCCAAGAAAAAAATTCCTAAACTCCTCCACTTAAAGAGGCTGAATGTGTGGCACAGCATGATAGGATTTGGAAGGTTGAGTATCTTCTGATTTCTGGTTCACATGTGTTTTATTTATTGGCATAAATTACCTGGGTTAAGATTTCTGAGCACCTTAGGGAACTGAAACCGTGTTGACAATTTCATTTACTCTTCTAAATATACATTTATATGTTCCCTTTTTTTAAAGTATGGTTGCTTTACACTGTTAATTTCTTCTATACAGCAAAGTGAATCAACCATATATATATACACACACGTCTCCTCTTTTTTGGATTTCCTTCCCTTTTAGGTCACCACAGAGTACCGAGTATAGTCAGTCCCTGTGCTATACAGTAGGTTCTCATGAGTTATCTATTTTATATATAGTAGTATGTATATGTTAGTCCCAATCTCCTAATTTATCCCACCTCCCTCCACCCCCTTGTTGTCCATACTTCTGCTCTCTATGTCTGTGTCTCTATTTCTTCTTTACAAATAAATTCATCTACATTATTTTTTAGATTCCACATACATGCATTAATACACAATATGTGTTTTTCTCTTTCAGACTTACTTTACTCTGTATGATGGTCTCTAGGTCCATCCACGTCTCTGCAAATGACAGTTTTGTACCTTTCATGGCTGAGTAATATACCATTATGCACATATATCACATCTTGTTTAATTTATTTTTATTTACTTTTAATTGGAGGATAATTGCTTTAAAGTGTTGTGTTGGTTCTGCTGTACAATATGAATCAGTCATAAGTATACATTGCATACCCTCTGTCTTGAGCCTCCTTCCCAATCCCCCCATTCCACCCATCCAGGTCATCACAGAGAGCACCAGGCTGAGCTCCCCATGTTATGCAGCAACTTCACACTAGCTAGCTATTTTACACATGGTAATGTATGTATTTCAGTGCTGCTCTCTCAATTCATCCCACCCTCTCCTTTATATGCACCACATCTTCTTTATCCATTCCTCTGCTGATGGACATTTATGTTGCTTCCATATTCTGGATATTGTAAATAGTGCTGCAATGAACATTAGGGTCCATGTAAGTTTTGAATTATAATTTTATCTGGGTATATGGCCAGGAGTGGGATTTCTGGGTCATATGGTAGTTCTATTTTCAGCTCTAAGGAACCTCCATACTGTTCTGCATAGTGGCTGTATCAACTTACATTCATACTAACAGTGCAAGCGGGTTCCTTTTTCTCTACACCCTCTCCAGCATATATTGTTTGTACATTTTTTGATGATGGCCATTCTTGCTGGTATGAGATGATACTTCATTGTAGTTTTAATTTGCATTTCTTTAATAATGTATGATGTAGAGCATCTTTTCATGTGCCTTTTGGCCATCTGTAAGTCTTCTTTGGATAAATGTCTGCTTAAATTTTCAACCCAGTTTTTTTATTGGGATGCTTTGTATTTTGATATTGAGCTGTCAACTCTTGCCACCTTTATCTTGTTCGTGATCTTAGAGAAAGTGCTTTCAGCTTTTCATATATGGCTTTTATTATGTTGGGGTACATGTGTGCATGATCAGTCAGTTCAGTTGTGTCTGACTCTTTGCAACCCTATGGACTGCAGCCCACGAGGTTCCTCTGCTTATGGGAATCTCCAGGTAAGAATACTGGAGTGGGTTGCCATGCTCTTCTCCAGGGGGTCTTCCCAATCAATGGATTGAACCTGTATCTCCTGTGTCTCCTGCATTGCAGGTGGATTCTTTATCCACTGAGCCACCTGGGAAGCCCACTATGTTGAGGTAGGTTCTCTCTATGCCTGCTTTTGTTATCATAAATGGGTGTTTAATTTTGTCAAAACCTTTTTCTACATCTATTGAGATTATTTGGTTTTTATTCTTTAATTTCTTAATATAATGTATCACATTGATTGATTTGCATATATTGAAAGATCCTTGCATCCTGGGATAAACCCCACTTGATCATGGTGTATGATCCTTTTAATCTGTTGCAAAATTCCATTTGCTAGTATTTTGTTGAGAATATTTTTGTCTATGTTCATCAGTGATATTCAGTTTAGTCGCTCAGTCGTGTCTAACGACACAGGCCTCCCTGTCCATCACCAACTCCCGGAGTTTACTCAAACTCATGTCCATTGAGTCGGTGATGCCATCCAACCATCTTATCCTCTGTAGTCCCCTTCTCCTCCTGCCTCCAATCTTTCCCAACATCAGGGTCTTTTCAAATGAGTCAGCTCTTCGCATCAGGTGATGTTAATCTGTGATTTTCTTTCTTGTGATATCTTTGTTCAGTTTTTATATCAGGGTGATGGTGGCCTCGTAGAATGAGGTTGGAAGTGTTTCTCCCTCTGCAATTTTTTGGAAGAGCTTGAAAAGGATAGTTATTAACTCTTCTCTAAATGTTTGAGAGCATTTGCCTATTTGCATCTGGTCCTGGACTTTTGTTTGTTGAAAGATTTTAAATCAGCTTCAATTTCATTACTTATGATGCCTCTGTTCATATTTTCTATTTCTTTCTGGTTCTGTCTTGGAAGTTGGTGCTTTTCTAAGAATTTGTTCATTTCTTCTAGGTTGTCCATTTTATTGGCACATAGTTATTTCTGGTAGTATTTTATGATTATTTATATTTCTGTGATGTCAGTTGCAACTTCTTTTTTATTTCTAATTTTATTAAATTGAATCCCCTTATTCTTTTTATCTTATCAGTCTGGCTAAAGGTTTATCAATTTTGTTTATGTTCTTAAAGAACCTGCTTTCTGTTTTATTGATCTCTGCTATTGTTTTCTTCATTTCTAATTCATTAATTTCTGTTCTGCTCTTTATGATTTCTTTCCTTCTATTAACTTTGGATTGTGTTTGTTCTTTTTTCTTCAGTTGCTTTAGGTATGTGGTTAGGTTGTTTACTTGAGATTTTTCTTGTTTCTTAAGGTAAGATATTATTGTTATAAACTTTCCTCTTAGAATGGCTTTTGCTGCATTTCATAGGTTTTCAATCATCATGTTTTCATTATCATTTGTTGCTATGAATTTTTTTTATTACTCTTTGATTTCTTCAGTGATACACTGGTTATTTGGTAGCATATTATTTACCCTTTACATATTGGTGTTTTTTACAGTTTTTTTTTCCTGTAATTTATTTTTAATCTGATAGCATTGTAGCTAGGAAAGATGCTTGATATGATTTCAATTTATTAAGTTTGCTTAGGCTTTTCCCAAGATTTGATCTATCCTAGAGAATGTTCTCTATATAGTTGAGAAGAAAGTGTATTCTTCTGCTCTCAGATGGAATATCATATAAATATCAATTAAGTCTATCTGGTCTAGTGTGTCATTTAAGGACTGTGTTTCTTTATTAGTTTTCTGTCTGGGTGGTCTATCCACTGGTGTAAGTGGAGTGTTAAAACCCTTCATTAGTGTAAGTGGAGTGCTAGTCCCCCACTTTGTTTATTCTGTGTAGCTGCCTTTCTCCCATAAATATCCAGACTGGCAACTCTTAGTGATTTGTGAAAAGTTATGCTAACTAGGTGCCATGATTATTGCAAAGTTTCTTGGAAAACACTAGTGACTCCAAAAGTACTTGATTTTTTTTCTTAGGGAAAGCAATATTGTGGTTCCCTTCCTTCAAGCTACAAAGTTTAGAGTGATTAGTGGAAATACTAAACCGAATGTCTTGTGTGGTTCCAGGCTTGGTGCACAGTAGGTGCAAAATGTTTGAATATTTGTGATAATAATAAGATTAAACTCAAGTGTTCTATAAAATTAGCTATAACTCAATATAATATAAAAAGTTTAAAAAATAAAAGAAAAAAATCTGAAAAAAAAATGTTACCGTAGGATAAATAGGCTGACCTTGTTTTATTGTGCTCAGCTTTATTGCACCTCACAGAAATTGTCAACTTGAGTTTTTTACAAATTGAGGGTTTGCATTAACCTTGTGTTGAGTGAGTCTATGGGCACCATTTTTCCAACAGTGTTCGCTCTGCTTGTGTCTCTGGGTCACATTTTGGTAATTCTTGCAATATTTCAAACTTTTTCACTATTATTGTATGTGTTTTTGGTGATCTATGGTTGGTGATCTTTGACATTACTATTAAGACTCCCTGTAGGCTCAGATGATGGTTAGAATTTCTTAGCAGTACAGTATTTTTTAATTAAGGGATATATGTTTTTTAGACTTAATTAAGTTATTGCACATTTAATAGACTACAGTATGGTACAAATATAATTTGTATGTGTACTGGGAAACCAAAAAAGTAATGTGACTCACTTTATTGAAATATTTGCTTAATTGTGGTGTTCTGGAACTAAACCCATAATATCTCTGAGGTGTGCCTGTAACTCTAATCTGTTATCCCAGTGAAATTATATGTCATGCATCTATTCATTTTTGTGGCTTTTGGAGCACTGCCATAGTTTCTATCTAGGAGTTTCAGTGAATGATTAAAAAAAAAAAAACTAACATGGTTTAAATTTCAAGGAGGAGATCAATATATCAGAACTAGGAAAATCATTAAGGCTGATATCCCCTATGCCTCTGCCCTTTGCCCTCCTGATTATCCATTGTAATTAGATAGCATTTTCAGTTATTACTGAAATGGAGTCAGGTCCTGTGGGATTATAGAAAAAATTAAACTGTTTACTGAAATCAGATATTAAGATGAGGACAGAGAAAGAGAATCATTATTTCCATTGAACGAATAAGGCAGATATGTAAATTCAGAATTGCCTGCAACACAGTGTCCCTGGAATTAAGAAATCCTTCATTATAGTATCATAGTAAAATTTATTAGTTTAATCCAGAAAAAAAGTAAAAACATTTTGTAAGTATTTTGTGCAATTTCTGATAAAGTAAAAATTAAATGACTAAGAAAAACAAGAGGAAGAAAGATAAATAAGTCTAAAGACCAAGTGCAAGTCATAATAAAAATGAGGCTTATTTTTGACTATCATTTACATTTGAGAAGATTACAGATTTTTTTTTTTTTTTTTTGGCATGGATTTGAATGATGCTGAGAACAGATTTTATTCATTCATTTTATTTACTAATTCACTTATTTATTCATTTTATTCACTAATTCTTTTATTAAACAAAGATAAGTTGAAAACCAAAGATATTTCTCTCATCTGTCTAAAGAAGAAATAGTACATGACATAATGTAACATAATATTGTGAACAATCCTTGAGAAATTATTCTTAGTTTCAAATTAATAACTAGCCCCATATAGTTCTTCCTTATACATTTCATCCCTATGGAAAATGTCAATGCAGATATTATTCAATAAAAATAAATTATTACAGTGAGCTCTTTAATTCCAGGCTTCAGTTCGGTTCAGTTGCTCAGTCATGTCCAACTCTCTGTGTCCCTATAGACTCCAGTACCCCAGGCTTCCCTGTCCATCACCAACTCCAGAAGTTTGCTCAAACTCATGTCCATTGAGTTGGTGATGCCATTCAACCATCTCATCCTCTGCTGTCCCCTTTTCCTCCTGTCTTCAATCTTTCCCAGAATCAGGGTCTTTGCCGATGAGTCAGTTCTTCACATAGGTAGCCAAAGTATTGGAGCTTGAGCTTCAGCATCAATCCTTCCAATGAATATTCATGACTGATTTCCTTTAGGATTGACTGGTTTGATCTCCTTGCTGTCCAAGGGACTCTCAAAAGTCTTTTATAGGCTTTAAATTGCTATAATAATAGATGCCAGGATTTTTTATCTCAGGGACCTAATAACATCATATATAATAATGTAAGGATGCTATAGAGTGCCTTGAGTGGGGATACAAAAATACATCAAAACAAATTTTAGACCCTACAGTCACCATTGTTTAAAAAATATGGAGCTACCTTTATTATATTAATTACATTATTATTTTTATTTATTGACTTATTGGCTTTTAAATGATATGCTCCTCTCCATTACACTGTCTTGATTTTTGCTTAATTTGCATTTTTATTTTATTTATAACACCTATAATTTTTTATTTTCTATAAGATGATATTTTTGACATCTACTGATTATTTTTTCCCAAACATTAAACCTTTAATATTGTATTGGGGTATAGCCGATTAACAATATTGTGATATTTTCAGATGAACAGCAAAGGGACTCAGCCATACATATACATGTATCCATTCTTCCCGATAACCCCCTCCCATCCAGGGTGCCATATAATATTGAGCTGAATTCTATGTGCTGTACAATAGGTCCTTGTTGATTATCCATTTTAAATATAGCAGTGTGTTCCTTCCCAAAGTCCCTAATTTTCTTTTCCCCTACAACCATAAACTCATTTTCTAAGTCTGTGAAAGTCTTTCTGTTTCATAATAAGTTCATTTGTACCTTTTTTAAAAATTCCACATATAAGGGATATTTCTTCTTCTCTGTCTGACTTATACCACTCAGTATGGTTGACACTGTCTAGGTCCAGCCATGTTGCTACAAATGGCATTATTTCAATTCTTAATGGTTGACTAACATTCCATTGTATATATGTACCACATCTTCTTTATCCATTCTGCTGTTGATGGACATTTAGGTTGCTTCCATGTTTTGCCTATTATATAGCCAATAAATATTTTTCTTTTCACATCTAGTATTATTTTATGACACTTCATTTTTTTCACAATTTCACTAACACTATTTTAAGATATTCTGTATTTTTTTTACTATTGACTAAGAAAAAATTAAAAAGCTTGCTAAAATGTTTCTTTAATATGAACATGTTTATATTAAAAATACTATGTTTCTTATTTTTATTATACCTTGAATGCATAGATGTTCTTTCATAGATTGGGTCTGTTCCAGGATTGCTTCAAAAAGAGTAGATTGTGAAATGAATTACTGCATATCATTAACTTAATCCTCCATAAATGTATTTATGTTAGCTGAGTTTTGATAACTATTGACCAGATATTAGTTCAAGATTTAATGCCATTTTTACAATTACCTGGTGGCCAGGTAATCATCTTGCTTTATAAGGAGATCAAACTAGTCAATCCTAAAGTAAATCAACCTGAATATTCATTGAAAGGAATGATGCTGAAGCTGAGGCTCCCGTACTTTGGTACCTGATGTGAAGAGCCAACTCATTGGAAAAGAGCCAACTCATTGGAAAAGAGCCGATGCAGGGAAATATTTAGGGCAGGAGGAGAAGGGGGTGCAGAGAATGAGATGGTTGGATGGCATGATTGACTCAATGGACATGAGTTTGAGCCAACTCCAAGAGATAGTACAGGTCAGGGAAGCCTGGCATGCTGCAGTCCATGAGGTCACAGAGTCAATTGTGACGGAGTGACTGAACAACATTAATCAGTTCAGTTCAGTTCAGTCACACAGTCATGTCCGACTCTTTGTGACCCTGTGGACTGCAGCACACCAGGCCTCCCTGTCCATCACCAACTCCTAGAGTTTACTCAAACTCATGTCCATTGAGTTGGTGATGCCATCCAACCATCTCATCCTCTGTCGGCCCCTTCTCCTCCTACCTTCAATCTTTCCCATCATCAGGGTCTTTTCAAATGAGTCAGTTCTTTGCATCAGGTGGCCAAAGTATTGGAGTTTCAGCTTCAACATCAGTCCTTCCAATGAGTATTCAGGACAGATTTCCATTAGGATGGACTGGTTGGATCTCCTTGCAGTCTAAGGGACTCTCAAGAGTCTTCTCCAACAGCACAGTTCAAAAGCATCGATCCTTCAGATCTCAGGTTTCTTTATAGTCCAACTCTCATATCCATATATGACTACTGGAAAAACCATAATAGTAAACTCATATTAAAAAAAAAATTCCAGTCACTATCAGGAACATTTTTGAAAGTTGAAGGAAATGTAAAGAACATGTGACTAACAAGAGGTCACTGGCCACTGCACAAAGGTAGACTGCAGTAATATCACAAACAGAACTGAGGCCATCTTTGTCAAGTTACCTTGGATCCCCTTTAAAACACACACACAAAAAGATGACCAAGGTCCAAGAGGAAAACATATGGCATACTGCTGCAATAAGCATTTACTGTGCAATATTTTTAAAGCAGATGTAACCAAACTCTTCTCATTCATTAAAAACAATCTCAAATAAAAATGACTCTGTAAAGAACCAATAAAACATTCAACTTTGACTAATGTAACTTCCTGGTGTGTAAATTCAGATATAAGTGGGTTGCAAAATGTATAGTTATGTAACTGAACTCTGTGATTAACTCTATGATTTAAATATTGGAGAAACCTTTAAAAAGGGAGTTACCTAAGGGTATATGCAGTGTGGACATTTCTTTTTAATCTGGAATTGGTCTGATGCTAGAATGCTAGGTAAGTGCTTCTCTCAAAAATATCTCACTGCCAAATCTTTAGAGGGCTGGTGTTTATTTTAAGTTTTTCCTCCAGGCTTAAAATCTGCAAAACACATGTTAACCAGGCATCTTATGTTATTTGACCCAGACATCTATTTCCTCAGCAATTTAATTAGTCTTGAAGAAAACTGCAAGCACTCAAATTGAGCCTTGCTAAAATGAAACCAAATCTGAATTGAAACAGAAAATGCAATCGGTCCATTTCAAAAGACCTCCAGGAAAAGAAAGAAAGAAAAGGGAATAGATGGACATTACATTTTTCCAACTCCAGCCACAGTGACCAAAAGTACAGCTATTGCCTGAATCATATTTTATATTATGACATCTGTCTAGATATCTGTCCACTTAACAGAATAGGCTCTCTGTGCAGAGAGAGCCTGTTGTCTCAATTCAGAGCTCTTTAACTCTTTTACCTCTAGTCAGTGATGGGAGAAGTGCTTAGACATTCAGGTCAGTTCAAAGTTCAGTTGCTCAGTCTAGTCCAATTCTTGGTGACCCTATGACCTGCAGCACGCCAGGCTTCCCTGTCCATCTTCAAATCCTGGAGCTTGCTCAAACTCCTGTCCACTGAGTCCATGATGCCATCCAACCATCTCATCCTCTTTGAACCCCTACTCCTCCTGCCTTCAATCTTTTCCAGCATCAGGTTCTTTTCCAATGAGTCAGGTGGGAAAGTATTGGAGCTTCAGCTTCAGCATCAGGACTGATTTCCTTTAGGATGGACTGGTTGGATCTCCTTGCTGTCCAAGGCACTCTCAAGAGTCTTCTCCAACACTACAGTTCAAAAGCATCAATTGTTCAGCACTCAGCTTTCTTTATGGTTCAACTCTCACATCCATACATGACTACTGGAAAAACCATAGCTTTGACTAGATGGACCTTTGCCAGCAAAATAACATCTCTGCTTCCAATATGCTGTCTAGGTTGGTCATAACTTTTCTTCCAAGGAGCAAGTGTCTTTTAATTTCATGGCTGCAGTCACCATCTGCAGTGATTTTGGAGCCCAAGCAAATAAAGTCTGTAACTGTTTCCACTGTTTCCCCATCTAGTTGCCATGAAGTAATGGGACTAGATGCCATGATCTTGATTTTTCAAATGTTGAGTTAAGCCAGCATTTTCGCTCTCCTCTTTCACTTTCATCAAGAGGCTCTTTAGTTCATCTTAACTTTCTGCTATAAGAGTGGTGTCATCTGCATATCTGAGGTTATTGATATTTCTACCAGCAATCTTGATTCTAGCTTGTGCTTCATCCAGCCAGCATTTTGCATGACATTGTCTCCATATAAGTTAAATAAGCAAGCTGACAATATTATAGCCTTGAAGTACTCCTTTCCCAATTTGGAACCAGTCTGTTGTTCCACGTACGGTTCTAACTGTTGCTTCTTGACCTGCATAAAGATTTCTTAGGAGGCGGGTAAAAGGTGGCCTGGTATTCCTATCTTTTTAAGAATTTTCCACAGTTTGTTGTGATCCACACAATCAAAGGCTTTAGGATAATCAATAAAGCAGAAGTAGATATTTTTCTGAAATTCTCTTGCTTTTTCCGTGATCCAATGGATGTTGGCAATTTCATCTCTGGTTCCTCTACCTTTTCTAAATCCAGCATGAACATCTGGAAATTCTCAGTTCACATACTGTTTAAACATAGCTTGAGTATTACTTTGATAGCTTGTGAGATGAGTGCAATCTTGCAGTAGTTTGAACATTCTTTGGCATTGCCTTTCTTTGGGATTGGAATGAAACTGACCTTTTCCTGTCCTGTGGCCACTGCTGAGTTTTCCAAATTTGCTGGCATATTGACTGCAGCATTTGAACAGCATCATCCTTTAGGATTTAAACTAGCTCAGCTGGAATTCCAGCACCTCCAGTAGCTTTATTTGTAGTGATATTTCCTAAGGCCCACTTGACTTCACACTCCAGGTATTTGTGCTAGATTATTGACAGATGTTTTTGAGACCAAGGATGCTACTATATCTGCCAAAATGCACTGTGGTTTAAACCTGGTGCTGCATCTAGGTGAGTAATTTCTGGTATCTGAATCTTTATTCTTAAGTATCTCTATCCTGATGAATTTAAATTAGATTACTCATTTACCTTCTTCATCTTGTCTCTCCTTTGAAAGACACATAATTTGAGGTTATATTCCTTCACATATATTTGGGTTTTATATTTACATAGTAATTACCCCTTATAAAATCTATTTCCTTAAATAACATTTTTAAAATATTGCAGTTTTCTCTGATAAAAGATAAATTTGTTGTCTTAGCAAAAAGCTGGATTATACTTTCACCGTGTCACAGAGAAAACCTGTGCAAAGATAGAAAGATTGAGATTCAACAGCCCACTGGGGATTTGGTCTTCTGTGAATTTCTTATAACAAGTTATCCTTCCTTTTAATTCATTAGGGATGTGAATGAATATACACACACAGGCCTATGCCCATTAGTGCCAAGGATATGTTTATTAGAGATGATCTTATGTTTTTATTTTATGTCGTATTCATAAATACAGAAATCTATTATTTGGGATAATATAACATACTGATCTATTGTGAAGTATCTCAAACTAATTTTTATTCTACTGCATACCCTTCCAATTGCTCCCTGCAACTCAAGTAGGATTAAAGAGGTTAATTTATTTCAATTTTTGGCTGGCAGAACAGGTTATAAATGCATTGAGAAGTGGTAATCACATAGACTCCTAATGTCGCATGCATTTATATTTTATGAATTCCCAGAAAAACTTAATATATTGAAATAGGAGATTTTAAATACTATATTTTTCATGGCAAATCTGAAAATCCATGAAATGTATAGCTAGTGTACTTGCTCAAAACCTTAAACTTTCTGCAGAAACACATAACATCCTACAAAATAATTCCCAATTATGTTAGGCAAGCAATGAAATCACAGAATAAGCTTTAACTACACAGAATACTTTTGCCCCAAAATAAGAATAAGCTCATGAAAATGTACTTGAATTGCTAATTATCCCCCATAACTCGTTTCTCTCTAAAGAAATATGATTTTCTTATAAATGTTTCATATACAGTTTCTCTTTTCTTATATATCTGTATACAAATAGCATAAGCTACTATTTGATTCCTTTGGCTCTCACCTATGAAGAAATGTAAAAATTACTGACAAAAAATTCAGTTAAAAATTTTAACTGGATGCCAACTCACGACCAAGTACTCTTATTCTACATGTTATTATACCAAAACTAGCCTGAGAAGATTATATAATGAAATCAGATATGGTTGATTTAGCCATATGAGGAGGTGGTGAACTGGTACTAATACTTTTGGAATCCTGGGTGCTTCCCTGGTGGTTCAGTGGTGAAGAGTCTGGGTTTTCACTGTGGCATGGGTTTCGGTCCCTGTTTGGGGAATATCAACGTGCTGTGAAGTGCAATCAAAGAAGGAAAAAAAAAAAAGAACAATTCTGAATCCTGACAATGACCACAGTTTTTATGAAATGCATGAGTTTACCAATGCATGAGTTTTCTCTGTCTACTGTTAATTGATGTCAATGTAATAGAAGGGAAGATCTTGATGAATATAATAAATGGCTTTCAGTTCATACTAATGTAAACATTACAGAAAACATAGATTTTTTTTAACCCCCCCTCAGAACAAGCTTAACTTTGTGGGAGAAATGTATCAGAGCATATTGTGGCTAGATGGTTCTACAGAACCAGAAAAAATATAGGAAAAAAGCCCCTGAGGTAAGCCAAAACAAACTTAAAATGTGTGTCTATTGATTCTGATTTAATATTTGCCTTTATGTATAACACAGAGAGCTCAGCTTGGTGCTCTGTGAAGACCTAGAGGGGTGGGTTGGGAGCTGGGAGGGAGGCTCAAGAAGCAGGGAATATATGTGTACTTATGGTTGATTCACATTGCTCTTGGCAGAAACCAACACAACATTATAAAGCAATTATCCTCCAATTAAAAATATTTTTAAATATTTGCATTTATTTTAGATGTAAAAGTCATATATACTTTCCCTCCTGGTTGACAGCTTTTAGAAATCCAAGACACTGATAAAAATTATATTATTGCTAAAGAATTCCAAATAATATCAAAGGATTTTTGCTATTAAAATTTTTCTCTGTTTAGATTTTTATTGCTCATAGGAAGTAACTTTGTAATAGGTAGGAATTTTTATGATAGATTAACCTTTTATATTTTGCCCATATTTGTCCTATTAGCTTTTATTACCAACTTTGTAGAGGAAAATATTTTTAAGATTTAAACTATATTGCTTCAATTTATATTTTATTTTCTCTCCTTTATATTTAATAATCATAGCAAATTATATCATCTAAATTATTAAAACACCTATAGAATTAATAGATCACAATTTGTCCCTTAAAATAAAAAAGGAAAATGCCAAAATATTTTCTGAATATTTCATCTCTTCATCTTTATAAGCATAATAAATTTTTGAAAACTTCCCTTGGCCTTATGTGTTTTATGGTTGAAACTTTCACATTTAAAATAAAATCCTCCAGATTTCATCTTCCTGAACCCCTTTTGATCTTAATTATAGGGTAACTAATAATTGTGTATAAAACATCACAAAAATTTACCTATATATTTATATGTAAAACTTTATCATATTTGTGGCATATTATAAATAATTAGATGTTTGGTTACAGAAACATGACTAGGAAGCTAAGTGTAGGAAGAGAGAGAATGCCATGTCAAGAATCCATTAACTCAATGCTACCAAGTTCCATCCTTCAGGATGAAATCACTCCTAAATAGTATCCTATAAGTTAAGAACTATTAGAGTTTAAGGAGTAAATGATTCTCCCTAAAAAATATACAGCTCAGTTTTTAAAATTTTGGGTGCAAATCTGGCATAATTTATTTTGTATTTTATGCAAATTATCAAGAAAGTTGTTGAGTTTTCACCTTACATTGTAACTATTGGACAAACTCTGTAAAAAACATGTAGATTTCTAGTATAAATAGCAATTTCTGGTGTTTCCCTCCCTTCTGTCACTAAAATGTGCATAAAGAGAAGAAAAGTTAAAGACATTGTGGCAATATGGAATATTTACACTGACAAAAAGTTTATTTCCACTTTCTAAAAGAGTTTGTCTAGCTCCATCCTTTGTTACACTAAATGAAAAATAAAATCACTGATCAAAGTAATCTTTGACAACTTCAAAAGAATAATTGCACAAAATTATTTTGATAGGCTAAAATTAAAAGAAAGAAAAAGTCCTGCAATAAAATTGAATAAAATTAGGAAATAAAATAGACAAAGTAATATTTAAGGATATATAAAGTATGTTAAATATTAAAAATTAATAGGAACTTTATTGTTTTACTCTAAATCTAAGGGAAATTTTGTTTTTTAAATTTAAATTAAAACACTGGAGAGAAAAATATACTATTATCAAATGATTTGGGGATCCATCTAATGAGAGTGAAAGTGTTAGTCACTCAGTAGAGTCCAACTCTTTGCAACCCCATGGACTGTAGCCCTCCAGGCTCCTTTATCCATGGAATTCTCCAGGCAAGAACACTGGAGTGGGTTGTCATCCTTAAATTATACAACAAAAAATTCAGTGGGACAAAAAAAAAAGAATTCATAAATTATATCACATACAATTAAGCTTTTTTCATTTTGTCTCACAATGAGTTTTTAGAAAGCTTTCCAAATATTATAGTAACAAAAATTTCAATAGAATTAACAAAGTGAAAAGGCTGAAATGAAAAACATAAAAAATTTAAAATATATTAAAACAGGAAATTTAGACAACATAATTTATAAAAATAAAAACAGAATTTTAGTTTATTAAAAACATAAAATTTCAAAAGTTAATTAGTTAAGAATAGAAGCAGACAATATTTGCTTGCAGCTTTGTAAATGACCAATTTGCAAATAAAATATAAATATGATAAATAAGAATAATAAGACTAATTAAACAAACAATAAAATGTCATTTATAGTCTATCTTCTAATGGAAATTATAAAATTATAACACTCAACTTTGCCTAGAGTCAACTTGAAAATATATGTTATTATCCTTTAAGGATCTTTTAAGGTGCTTATATATTTTGAGTATGGCAGAAGGAAAAAAATCAATGTTGAAGCCATTTTTAAAAATGTGTACCAGCAAAAACTGACACAATGCATCTAATAAAAGGAACAATTTCATTATAATGCATACTGTACAATATCATTTCAAATAATTTTCAGTAATACTGGACCATGTAAAATTATAAACTATGATTACATGGAAAAAAATCAACCACTAAACTCTCTATTCATCTTGGTTAAATATACAAACACAGGAAGAAAAAGAAATTGTACCTTTGCAGATAGGCTTTGGTTGTGTGAATCTAGAGCCAGATAGAACCATGAGACATCTAGTTGGAAGTAGACTTAGGCTAATATTAGATATCAGATCAGATCAGATCAGATCAGTCGCTCAGTCGTGTCCGACTCTTTGCGACCCCATGAATTGCAGCACGCCAGGCCTCCCTGTCCATCACCAACTCCCGGAGTTCACTGAGACCCACGTCCATCCAGTCAGTGATGCCATCCAGCCATCTCATCCTCTGTCGTCCCCTTCTCCTCCTGCCCCCAATCCCTCCCAGCATCAGAGTCTTTTCCAATGAGTCAACTCTTCACATGAGGTGGCCAAAGTACTGGAGTTTCAGCTTTAGCATCATTCCTTCCAAAGAAATCCCAGGGCTGATCTCCTTCAGAATGGACTGGTTGGATCTCTTTGCAGTCCAAAGGACTCTCAAGAGTCTTCTCCAACACCACAGTTCAAAAGCATCAATTCTTCGGTGCTCAGCCTTCTTCACAGTCCAACTCTCACATCCATACATGACCACAGGAAAAACCATAGCCTTGACTAGATGAACCTTTGTTGGCAAAGTAATGTCTCTGCTTTTGAATATGCTATCTAGGTTGGTCATAACTTTCCTTCCAAGGAGTAAGCGTCTTTTAATATCATGGCTGCAGTCACCATCTGTAGTGATTTTGGAGCCCAGAAAAATAAAGTCTGACACTGTTTCCCCATCTACTTCTTAGTAATTTAAGAAAATCCCATGGATGAAGGAGCCTGGTAGGCTACTGTCTATGGGGTCACAAAGAGTCGGACACAACTGAGCGACTTTACTTTTCTATAATTTGTGACAACAACTTTGATAGGTCAAATACAGACTGCAATGAGTAGAAATTACCACTTTGCCTTAAATTTCTTAAGATTTCTATGAGTCCAGGAAGAACAGGGCAACTAAAGAGCATCTCAGTTTCTAGATACTGCACTGGCAGTAGAGTTCAAAAGCCCTGCTGTAAGAATTAGGTACTTTCTTAACCTGGCCGCCCATTAGATTCACCTGAAAGCTTTTAAGAACTATTTTGTTCTGACCCCACCTGAAACCAATTAATGCAGAACACTGGAGAGTGGGGCCAAGGCAAAAGGAGTTTCAAAAGCTCCCAGGTGATTCTAATTTTCAATTAGGGTTAAAAAAATCTAACAGGGAGTTATATAACCTTCTGCTTTAACCTATGAACTTTTGGTCAGACCCAGAAGAGACAACGTTAGAACAAAGATTTTAAAAACTAATATTTCAAGTCAAATCTCAGACATCATTTAAGGCCAAAGAATCCTTAAAGCTCCTGAGGGAAGACGCAAAGATGGAAGGAGCAAACCTATATCTATAAATAGCTGCAGGAATGCAATTCCCAACACAGAGGCTCCAGGTTCAAGGCACCCACAGGAGAAGCCGAAGGCAACTTGAGCGGGAGGAAGCTTACAGTTAGGTGAGTCTTGTTTAGTTTTCCCTGTCGACCTTCACTCAGGGACCCTTCACTACCCTATTATTGATTTACAACCTAGCACAGCCAAGATAAAATTGCATCTGAAATCTTGCATGTTTCTCCTGAATTCCTCTGAATTCCTCACTAACCAGCACCAGTCAAGGTTGAAATGTAACCTCAATTATTATCCCTCAAATATTAAACTGAGTGCCAGTGAAAGGTAACTGATAACACTCATAGTTTAGCAATTTTGTGATCTAACAGAGAAAAAGTATCTAACATATACATATATTTTAAGAGGAAATAATGGGTCCTGTGAGACTTTGAATCAGTGAGACAGAAGTCTTGTATAAAGTTGACAAAATTAATTAGATATTAGAATTTTGTATCCTAATTTTTTTCCCATTCTAGGAAAAACAAACTTTTAAAACAGCAGACTGCCTAGAGTATACTTAATTTTATGTAAGTGAGGGATCTCATTTTGCCTCAACTTTTACTTTTTTAATAGAAAAGCACTGTAACTTATCAGTGTGTGTGTGTGTAAACTCTTTCAAAAAATTCAATAAAATTGATTAAAATAATGTTAAAACATATAAGAAACTTTCCTTCACATCAGGCCTGTATTTGCAAGGGTTATCACATTGTTCTTTTCTCAGTAATTAATTGCTCCATCAAAGATAAGCTGAAGGGTTTCTTTGTTGGTTGGTTTTTAGCAGCTATTTCGAGCTTTGCTTTTTGTCCTCATGGGTATGAATGATAAAGCATTCTGTCTGTTGCTGACAACCATCTAGTGACAATAAGGGAAGACAACCTGAGCAAGATGCTGAAAAGGGAAGGGGAGAGCAGCTAAGAGAATCTCAGAACGAAGCCAAAGAATAGAGTGAGTCCTGCCTGAAGCTAGTGCTACTTCTGACCCCTCAGATGAATAAGTCAAAAAATTTATTTTAATGCTTAATCTGTTTGTGTGTAATTTATTATTTACAAAAGTAAGCATTCTAAATGGTAAATCCAGTGTAATCAGACATTCTCTTAGCCTTGTCCTCAGTTAAATTACAGAGTATGTGTTAGCTGGGGACCTTGGGGAAGCAAGGAAAAATTTTTAAGTGGGAAGAAATTATTTAAAATAATTATCATTATTCATCAATTCATGGTACTAAATCTTACACTAACTCTAATTTTGTTCCTTCTCTTTGTTGGTAAAAAGAAGGCAAAATTGTGTTTGCTTGGTTAAGTTGATTAGATGCATGTGCTTTCCAAGGCTAGTAACTTAGTTTTTAAGAGTAAGAAAACCTGGTTCATTCATTCTCATGGAGTGAGATTCAAAATCATTTCCTAAGTAAACTGTCATTCATATGATTGAATTTGTATGCCAATAAATAGATATGCCTATTTTAGAAAAAGTTTGTGATTTAGGAACAGCTTGTTAACATGAATTTTAATTTTTTAAATTTATTAAATATACACTTAAACTGGAATTTAAATGTATATTTAATAAATTTAAAATATTGATGGGGTACACTGTTTGATGAGTAAAGAGTAAAAAATAAGGGGAGACTACCCAGAGCGCAAGCAGCAAGTCCATTGGCTTGAGGATGGGGAGAGGTTCTTGATGGATGCTCATTGATTGAGAGAGAAATTTTGGTCTTCTGTAAATCAGGCATTTATGGAAAATCAGTCTCTCAGTTCTTGAGTTTAAATGGCTTTTGTGTTTCTTAGTCCACCAATCAATGAGCAGCATTTCTCAAGGTGCAATGAAAGGGAAAAGAGCCATTATTGAAGATCTGCTTTAGCAAAATAAAGCAGCATTTTCAGAGATACAGTTGAAATGAAGACATAAATAATTCAGAGCTAAAGTCAATGAAGGGGCAACTGTGGTATGAGGTACTAGTAGCTGGAAGAAGTCCATTTTGATAAATAACTTTGATGTCAATGTTTTTAGAAGGTACTTCTGGAAACTGAGTCAATATGAAGTATTGGTAAATATAATGAATGTTGGTGTTAGGAAGTTCACCTGTCCACGAATGTATTGTGTTCTTGAGATTTTCAACTTGAATTAGAGATAGAAGATTAATTACTTGATAAGAATTTGGTGAATTTTACCTAGCCAAGGAATGAAACACTTGTCACAATGTCTGACTTACACTAAAAACTCAATAGATTTTACCTACTCCTAGTGTTCAAGTTTTGCTACCATTATTTAAGTCTACCTTTGTTCATTTCTCCTGCTAATAACCAGTCCAAACCAGCAAGCATTATTTGATCAAACTATTCTAAAAGCCTACTGAGACTGCTCCCCACTGCCCACAATTACATAGCTATTTTTGGCCTCTACTTTAGAGGCAGAACATTGATTTTTAAATTTCAATCATTATTATTCCAATTCTCTTTTTAAAATCAACTATCTTTAGTATCTATCTTTAGTCCCAAATATCGCCTATTGGACACTCAATAGCTTCAATTTCCAATCTGTCTTTGCCATCAGCTAAGTCTCCACTCTTATCTTGTCAATATTCTGTCTAACATTTGTGGTTTTGTTTAATGTTATGCTCTTTCTATTATTGGCCTTCTCAGTAGCGATTCCATCACCTAAAACTTGTAATCTGTTTCTTTATCCCATCTCCATACAACTAACCCTTTATCCTTCAAGTTTAATCTTCACCTAATCAAATCAGTCAGTTCAGTCACTCAGTAGCCTCTGACTCTTTGTGACCCCATGAATCGCAGCACGCCAGGCCTCCCTGTCCATCACCAACTCCCAGAGTTCATCCAAACTCATGTGCATTGAGTCAGTGATGCCATCCAGCCATCTCATCCCCTGTCGTCCCCTTCTCCTCCTGCCCCCAATCCCTCCCAGCATCAGGGTCTTTTCCAATGAGTCAATTCTTCGCATGAGGTGGCCGAAGTATTGGAGGTTTAGCCTCAGCATCAGTCCTTCCCATGAACACCCAGGATTGGTCTCCTTCAGGATGGACCAGTTGGATCTCCTTGCAGTCCAAGGGACTCTCAAGAGTCTTCTCCAACACCACAGTTCAAAAGCATCAATTCTTCAGCGCTCAGCTTTCTTCACAGTCCAACTCTCACATCCATACATGACCACTGGAAAAACCATAGCCTTGACTAGATGGACCTTTGTTGGCAAAGTAATGTCTCTGCTTTTGAATATGCTATCTAGGTTGGTCATAACTTTCATCCCTAAATACCCAGTCCCAGTCCTTGAACAGTATTTGCACCTAAATTATCTATCCCTTTCTGACTCTATATATATTGTAACACTCATCATACTTGGTATTTACTTATATACCATATATATCATCTTTATGAGACATGTGGTCTATTTTAGCCAATGGAATCAGTAACAGAGAAGTAAATGCTAGATTATTGCATATATTACTGGGCATGTCCTCTTGAATTTGTGCCTTTTGCCTTGGGAATATCTTGCCTCGATTAGCCAAAGGTTGAAAGATATACATGACACCTGGAGCAAGATTGAGTTCAATGCAGAGCTTGGAACCAATCTCTAACAAGCCCAGAAAATATGAGTTGAGTCTGAAGGGACTATGAGAAAGAGAGTTAAAAAAGAATGTTTATTGTAGTATGCCAATAAATTCTGAGTGGTTGGGTGTGCCAAAATATATATACACATATGTACACACACATATGTATATCAAAGGGCAACCAGAGTTTGGCTATTACACATATATTTATTTTGATAAGAAATTATCTTCAGGAATTCATATATCCTAAGAGGATTTATTTTGGAAAAAGTATATGAACTTAAACTCAATCTAGTTCTAATATGCTTATTTTCCCAGTTCAACCTCATAACCTAGAATTAAAGATAAAATAACCAATGCTGGTAGTGTAGTAACTAGTTTCTAAACTAGCCCTATTAGAGCTAGGATGCTGTATGGATCTACTTAAATCATAGCAAACCTAATACTGTATTGAGTTCTTTCATCCTGAAGGTTGCAGATTTCATCATGACGTGAAAATTTATGTCATGCAACAAAACCAGGCATAGAATTGTCCACCTTCATTGAATTATGACTGGCATATATTCCAAGTGAGAGATTCATGTAAAAAATTAGAGTTCATATTGACTTGATTTGTCCTTCAGTTGCTAAGTCATGTCAAATTCCTTGCAACCCCATGGACTACAACATGCCAAGCTTCCCTGCCTTCACCATCTTCTGAAATTTGCTCAAACTTACATCCATTGAGTCAGTGATGCCATCCAACCATCTCAAACTCTGTCATCCCCTTCTCTCCCTGCCTTCAATTTTTCACAGCATCAGGGTCTTTTCCAATGAGTCAGCTGTTTGAATCAGGTGGCCAAAGTAGTGGAGCTTCAACATCAATCCTTCCAGTGAATATTCAGGATTGATTTTTCTGAAGATTAATTGGTTGATCTCTTTGCTGTACAAGGGACTCTCAAGAGTCTTCTCCACCACCACAGTTCAAAAGCATCAATTCTTCGGTGCTCAGCCTTCTTTACGATCTAACTCGAACATCCCTACGTGACTACTGGAAAAAACCATAGCTTTGACTATGCAGACCTTGGTCGGCAAAGTGATGTCTCTGCTTTTTAATACCCTGTCGAGGTTTGTCATAGTTTTCCTTCCAAGGAGCAGGTGTCTTTTTATTTTATGGCTGAAGTCACCATCTGCAGTGATTTTGGAGCCCAAGTAAATAAAATCTGTCACTGTTTCCATTTTTTCCCCCTTCTATTTGCCATGAGGTGATGAGACCAGATGCCATGATCTTAGTTTCTTGAATGTTGAGTTTTAAGCCATCTTTTTCACTCTCCTCTTTCACTTTCATCAAGAGGCTTTTTAGTTCCTCTTCACTTTCTGCCATAAGGGTGGTGTCATCTGCATATCTGAGGTTATTGATATTTCTCCTGGCAATCTTGATTGTAGCCTGTGATTCATCCAGCCCAGCATTTCAAAGATATACTCTGCATAAAAGTTAACAAAGCAGGGTGGCAATATATAGCCTTGATGTACTCCTATCCCAATTTTGAACCAGTCTGTTTTTCCATGTCTGTTTCTAACTGTTGCTTCTTGATCTGCTTACAGGTTTCTCAGGAGGTAGGTAAGGTGGACTGATATTCCCATCTCTTTAACAATTTTCTGTGGTTTGTTGAGATTCATATAGTCAAAGACTTTAGCATAGTGGATAGAAGCAGATGTTTTTCAGGTTTTTTCTTTTTTTGCTTTTTCTATGATCCAGTGGATGTTGGCTATTTGATCTCTGGTTCCTCCTCCTGTCTTTTCTAGATCCAGCTTGTACAGGTGAATTTTCTTGTTTCACATACTGTTCAAGCTTAGGTTGAAGGATTTTGAGCATTACTTTGCTAACATGAGCACAATCATACCATAGTTTGAACATTCTTTGGCACTGTACTTCTTCTTTGGGATTGGAATGAAAACTGAACTTTTCCAGTCTTGTGGTCGCTGTTGAGTTTCCAAATTTGTTGGCATATTGAGTGCAGCACTTTCACAGCATCATCTTTTAGGATTTGCAATAGCTCAGCTGGAATTCCATCACCTCCACTATAGTCACATACCAGACTCAAGTCTTCATAAGTTATAAGATACTTTGTTAAATCTTATCTCTCACACACTATACACAAATGGGTTTTGTATTTTTTGACACTTTTTTTTTGAGCTAAGTGTATACATTTATTCCTGTAATCTTTGCCTTTGTTTATTTAGCCTATTGTTTCAGGCAGTTTTGGTTTTTGTGTTGTGTGTTTGTGTGGATACAAACTCAGTATTTCTACTTTTCAATTTTATGATAATTCAACTAAATGTTTGATCAGCATGACATCATTGGCCCTCATTAGAGCATCTCATAAAACTCTAATTTTGATAAATCTAAGCCTGAATTCCTTTACTACATAACAGCTGAAAATTATTAGATATTACTGATTTAATTTTTTAAGTAACTATTTTAATATTTTCCTCTACTTTGTTGAAAGAAACTATGGGCTGATCTTGATTGTTTAAAGATTTTTGCCAGCATTAACACTTAGAGGATATCCACATATTCTAAAAAAATAAAAATTTCCTACTATACCCTTGAATGTTTCAAAACTAAAGTTAGGGTTTTTTATTATTAATTTAATAGATAATGCTATATTATATCTGTATGTCTTCATGTTGTCATTCTGCATGCAATAAAGAAAATGAGAGTGTAGTTCTTATAATACAAAGTGGAATGGATCGTTTCTCAGATTAGTAAAGTTCATAGCTACTTTTAAATAGTACACAGTAGATACTTTAATTCCCTGTATTGATGCACACTAACTATACTTCATGAAAAATGAAATAACTATAACTCATTAAAGTGTTTTTGAATGGACTAACAACTTTTCCTTTGTTTTCCACTGTGGTGACAGTTAGGAATGGTGAGGGAAATTGTTATAATCACTCTGATTATTTTGATGGATTGAAAAGGATACCCGAATATTCCAACAAGTTATTTTGTGAACAATGATATATTCATAATTGTAAGTTCAGTTTAAAGAGATACATATTTTTAAACAATACAGCATTGTTCTTTATTTTAGAATAAGGCTCAGCAAAGGTGTATACTTGATTCAACTAGAAAAAATACTGATTTGAGGAACATTGATATACTCTTTGTCATAAAATAAGTTATCAATTCTCTATTTAATATTGTGAATTAATTCAATGATTATTATATGAAGTTACATAAGAACAAATAGCTATTATTTATAAACCACCCTTTGAAAGATTTGTTAGCTTTTTGCTCTATTAAAATGTGTCTTAAAAGTTTGAAATCTTGTCATTTATTGTCAAAGTAAACATCCATTATCAGAAGTAGAACTACAAACTCATGAATATATTCTGATTGCTCACAGTCTAACCTGCTGTGACATACTTCATAAAACTACTCTATTCAAATACATATATTACCCTTGTGAAAATAGTAAAAAGCAACTCTTTCCACACTAAACATCAGTACTTGAGGAAGAGGTAAAATAATACATCATGGGTTAGCAGCCGCCAATAAAAGTGAAGTAAATCAAAAATGAAATGCATTGTGCACTCTACAAATGTGACAGACTAGAGGATATGGGAGCTTATGTTCTTAGTTTGTAACTGATATTCACTAATCTGTTTTAAGTAAAGCAGTCATTAACATCAAGGAACTGGCATAAATGTTGATTGAACTCATAAAATACCTGAAATTCTTTAATTTTCATGAAGCAAAAAAAATTAAGGGATACCAAGAGACAGCATGGCTCCCCTGGAAAGAAAGAAACCAGTCTGGGAAGTTAAGATCTCTGAAAAAATATGATCTTGGATTATCTAGACCCAATAAAAATTAAGCCTTTGAATACTACTTTATCCAGCCTCTAAAGAACAGCATGCTCCAAGTGTAGTTAAAAAATAGATGAAAAATAAGAAAATAAGTAGAAAACTAGGATAGGTATAGAAATAAGTATTAATTTGAATAATTTAAAATATATTTAATATATTAAAAATTGCTATTGTGATTATTCTTCAAGTTCCTAAAGTATTCATAAATTGTTTGAATTTTTGATGTATTAAACATGCATATGCATTAGAGAATGTGGGGCAGTGACAGCTGGTTAAAATGTGATTCTTCTGTAGAAATCCCCATATAAGCAATTTCCTAGGTAATATTCCTTCCCCCATAAAAAGTCATGAAATGTTGCTCTTGCATTGGAGAGAAAATTAATGCCCCAGAAAGGTTATAGCATGATAAGAAAAATGAATTTCCAAGAAAACCTATATCTCAAGGGAGTAATAGTAATTTCATAATATGCAGAGTGTTGGTACCAACTTATTTATTTGTAGCCCACTGTAGTGTATTACGGGAGAATGGAATGGCACCCCACTCCAGTACTCTTGCCTGGAAAATCCCATGGACAGAGGAGCCTGGTGGGCTGAAGTCCATGGGGTCGCTAAGAGTCGGACTTGACTGAGCGACTTCACTTTCACTTTTCATTTTCATGCATTGGAGAAGGAAATGGCAACCCACTCCAGTGTTCTTGCCTGGAGAATCCCAGGGACTGAGGAGCCTGGTGGGCTGCCGTCTATGCGGTCACACAGAGTCAGACATGACTGAAGCAACTTAGCAGCAGCAGCAGCTAGTGTATTACAGCCAATATGTGTACCATTAAATTATTTCATCAGTTCAGTTCAGTCGCTCAGTCGTGTTTGACTCTTTGTGACCCCATGAATCGCAGCACGCCAGGCCTCCCTGTCCATCACCAACTCCTGGAGTTCACTCAGACTCATGCCCATTGAGTCAGTGGTGCCATCCAGCCATCTCATCCTCTGTCGTCCCCTTCTCCTCCTGCCCCCAATCGCTCCCAGCATCAGAGTCTTTTCCAGTGAGTCAGCTCTTCACATGAGGTGGCCAAAGTACTGGAGTTTCAGCTTCAGCATCATTCCTTCCAAAGAAATCCCAGGGCTCATCTCCTTCAGAGTGGACTGATTGGATCTCCTTGCAGTCCAAGGGACTCTCAAGAGTCTTCTCCAACACCACAGTTCAAAAGCATCAATTCTTTGGCGCTCAGCTTTCTTCATAGTCCAACTCTCACATCCATACATGACCCCTGGAAAAACCATAGCCTTGACTAGACAGACCTTTGTTGGCAAAGTAATGTCTCTGCTTTTGAATATGCTATCTAGGTTGGTCATACTTTTCTTCCAAGGAGTAAGCATCTTTTAATTTCATGGGTGCAGTCACCATCTGCAGTGATTTATTTCATGGAGTATATAAAATATCTTTTAGTAAACTAATCTTCACTAAATGACAACTGACAAAAATATACATCTATACAAGAAATTACATAGTATATACATTTATACAAAAATACATATATAATATACATATATACAAAAATATACAAATATACAAGAAATTACATAAAAAATTTATGCAATTTTCAACAAGGAAATGATAGATATTATGATGTTCTATTTTTAATACAAGTGTTTTGTCAGTTGTATTCCAAATAGAGTCAACTATTTACATGATATTATCAAATAGAAATTTTAGAAATAAATGTAAACTATATATTATTAACAGCAAGCATTTATATACTGTATATTTTACCTTAAGATACTGAATATGTACAAAATTAAGCAATCATGATCATGTGACATAACAGCAATAATCTAAAAACCAAGAAATTCCTGTGTATTTTCCAATAATTACAAAATATCTTGCACTATATGATGCAACTCTTTGTTGACAAATTGCACTAAACTTCTGATAAATCATTATAAAATACCATTTAGTTTTCATAAGGGAGAAAGAAAAAATGCCATCAATTAGCAGAGATGAAATTTTTGCTTTGATTATGATTAAAATAAGGGATACAATACACAGGGAGCATTAAGCTGTACTTCTGTGGCAGCAAATATAATTGAGTTAGGCATATAAAGTATGCTTAAAGTATGAAAAAATTATTAAAATTGTAAATTATATTGCCAAATTAAGCATAAAATAAGGAAAAAACATGTATAATACTAATTATGTTCTCTGAATACCATAAAGTTGATTGTGATAGAATTTTCTTTAGCTTTTGTTTATTTTTTGATTTTTGTTTTTTAGTGCTGTTACCAGAATAACTTTACAAAATGTAAATATTCAAAAGATAACACATTTTTAATACTGTGAGAGAAACAATATTCTCTTTTGTTCTATCACTTCCTGAATAAATCAGAAATCTAAAATAGTTGAAGTAGACTGAGACCCTCTTTAGTTTGATGGACAATTTTCTTGTTGTTCTAGTCATTCAATTCTATTTATTTTAAGAATGTTTTATGGTGGGGGTTTATTTTTATGGTATTTCCATTTATTTTATGGTGTTATTGTTCAAATTTTAGGTGTATGGGTTTATTTCTAGACTTTGGATTCTATTCCATTGATACATATTTTTTGTGCCAGCACCATACTGTTTTCATGACTATTGTTTTATAACATATTCTGAAACCAAAATTTTTTAATTATATGCAGTAAATTCACATTTTGAATATGCAGCTTTAAGAATTTTGGCAAATGTGTATACCCATGTAACCACCATTATGATCAAATATAGAACTGCATTCAGTTCAATTCAGTCATTCAGTTGTGTCTGACTTATTGTGACGCCATGAACTGTATCATCCCAGGCTTCTTTGTCCATCACCAACTTCCAGACCCTGCTCAAACTCATATCCATTGAGTCAGTGATACCATTCAACTGTCTCATCCTCTGTCGTCCCCATCTCCTCCCGCCTTCCATCTTTCCCAGCATCTGGATCTTTTCCAAGGAGTCAGTTCTTTGCATCAGGTGGCCAGAGTGTTAGAGTTTCAGCTTCAGTATCAGTCCTTCCAATGAACAGTCAAGACTGATCTCCTTTAGGATGGATGGGTTGGATCTCCTTTTAGACCAAAGGACTCTCAAGAGTCTTCTCTAATACCACAGTTCAAAAGCATCAATTCTTTGACATTCAGGTTTCTCTATGGTTCAATTCTCACATCCATACATGATTACTGGAACTTTCACAGCATCATCATTTAGGATTTGAAATAGCTCAACTGGAATTCCATCACCTCCACTAGCTTTGTTCCTAGTGATCCTTCCTAAGGCCCACTTGACTTTGCATTCCAGGATGTCTGGCTCTAGGTGAGAGATCACACCATCATGGTTATCTGGGTCTTGAAATTTTTTTGGATAATGCTTATGTGCAGTCCATGGGGTCGCGGAGAGTCAGACACGACTGAGCGACTTCACTTTCACTTTTCACTTTCATGCATTGGAGAAGGAAATGGCGACCCACTCCAGTGTTCTTGCCTGGAGAATCCCAGGGATGGGGGAGCCTGGTGGGCTGCGGTCTATGGGGTTGCACAGAGTCAGATACGACTGAAGTGACTTTACTTCACTTCTATGTGTATTCTTGCCATCTCTTCTTAATAAATTCTGCTTCTATTAGGTCCATACCATTTCTGTCCTTTATTGTGTCCATCTTTGCATAAAATGTTCCCTTGATATTTTTAATGTTTTATTACCCTTTCCTTTATTTGTCAACTTCTCCCTTTAGGGCAGTTGTAGCCACTAAACTATTTTATGTCCCTATAGTTCTGTCTTCTCAAGATTATGATATATATAGAATCTCATATAGTATATATCCTTGGAACCTCACCTTTCCTGCAGCTTAAGACATTTTAGATCCATCCATACTGCTAGAAGTAACAGTGTCTTTTTCTTTGTATTGTTGAATGTTATTCCATTAAATGAATTTATCATGGTTTGTTTATCCAATCTCCACTTGAGGAATATTTGGGTAATTTCCAGACTTCGGCAGTTACAAACAAACCATTATTCATATTTAGTTCAATTCAGTCATTCAGTCATGTCCACCTCTCTGCGACCCCATTGACTGCAGCACGCCAAGCCTCCCTGTCCATCACCATCTCCCAGAGTTCACTCAAACTCACGTCCATTGAGTCCGTGGTGTCATCCAACCATCTCATCCTCTGTCGTCCCCTTCTCCTCCTGCCTTCAATCTTTCCCAGGGTCAGGGTCTTTTCAAATGACTCAGTTCTTCACATTAGGTGGCCAAAGTGTTGGAGTTTCAGCTTCAAAATCAGTCCTTCCAATGAAAAGTCAGGACTGATCTCTTTTAGGATGAACGGGTTGGGTCTCCTTGAAGTCCAAGGATCTCTGAAGAGTCTTCTCCAGCACCACAGTTCAAAAGCATCAATTCTTCAGCATTCAGCTTTCTTTGTAGTCCAATTTTCACATCCATAGATGACTACTGGAAAAACCATAGCCTTGACTAGATGGACCTTTGTTGACAAAGTAATGTCTCTGGCTTTTTAATATGCAGTCTAGGCTGGTTATAGCACTCCTTCCAAGGAGTAAGCCTCTTTTAATTTCATGGCTGCAATCACCATCTGCAGTGATTTTTGGATCCCCCCAAAATAAAGTCTGACACTGTTTCCACTCTTTCCCCATCTATTTGCCATGAAGTGATGGGATGCCATGATCTTTGTTGTCTGAATGTTGAGCTTTAAGCTAACTTTTACACTCTCCTCTTTCACTTTCCTCAAGAGGCTCTTTAGTTCTTTTTGCTGTCTGCCATGTGTGGTGTCATCTGCATATCTGAGGTTATAAATATTTTTCCCAGCTATCTTGATTCCAGCACTCTGTCTATCAGATATAGTCCCTTAAATCTATTTCTCGTTTCCACTATATAATTGTTAGGGATTTGATTTAGGTCATACTTGAATGTTCTAGTGGTTGTCCCTACTTTCTTAAATTTAAGTCTGAACTTGGCCATAAGGAGTTCATGCTCTGAGCCACAGTCAGCCCTGGTCTTGTTTTTGTTGACTGTATAGAGCTTCTCCATCTTTGGCTGCAAAGAATATAATCAGTCTGATTTCGGTGTTGGCCGTCTCATGACATCCATGTGTAGTGTCTTCTCTTGTGTTGTTGGAAGAGGGTGTTTGCTATGACCAGTGCATTCTCTTGGCAAAACTCTATTAACCTTTACCCTGCTTCATTCTGTACTCCAAGGCCAAATTTGCCTGTTACTCCAGGTGTTTCTTGACTTCCTACTCTTGCATTCCAGTGCCTTATAATGAAAAGGATATCTTTTTGGGGGTGTTAGTTCTAAAAGGTGTTTTAAGTCTTCATAGAACTGTTGAACTTCAGCTTCTTCAGCATTACTGGTTGGGACATAGACTTGGATTGAGTGGAAAGTGGTGATTGCCAAGCGCTGCAGTGCTGAGTGCCCGAGAGGAGACACCCTACATCCAAGGTCAGGAGCAGCGGCTGTGCATTGCAGCCAAGAAGAGATATCCCATGTCCAAGGTAAGAGAAACCCCAGTACGATGGTAGGCACAGAGAGAGGGCATCAGAAGGCAGACAGACTATAACCACAATCACAGAAGACTAACCAATCTAATCACATGGACCACAGCCTTGTCTAACTCAGTGAAACTAAGCCATGCCGTGTAGGGCCACCCAGGGCGGATGGGTCATGGTGGAGAGTTCGGACAAAATGTGGTCCATTGGAGAAGGGAATGGCAAACCACTTCAGTATTCTTTCCTTGAGAACCCCATGAACCCTATGAAAAGTCAAAAAGATAGGACACTGAAAGATGAACTCCCCAGGTTGGTAGGTACCCAATATGCTCCTGGAGATCAGTGGAGAAATAACACCAAAAAGAATGAAGAGACAGAGCCAAAGCAAAAACAACACCTAGTTGTGAATGTGACTGGTGATAGAAGCAAGGTCCGTTGCTGTAAATAGCAATATTGCATAGGAACCTGGAATGTTATGTCCATGAATCAAGGAAAATTGGGAGTGATCAAACAGGAGATGGCAAGAATGAACATCAACATTTTAGGAATCAGCGAACTAAAATGTACTGGAATGGGTGAGTTTAACTCATTATTCATATTAATAAGTTTTTTGTGTGTGTAAATATAGATTTTCATTTTATTTGACTAAATACCAGAGTGTGTTTGCTTGTTGTTTTCTAAAGTATATGTTTATTTTTATAAGAAATTGCCAATCTATTATCCAAGTTTATTGTTTTACATTTCTATCAGCAGTGAATGACAGTCCCAGTTTTTGGACACCATCTGTAATATTTGGTAGTTTATCCTTATTTTAGTCATTATAGTAGGTGCATATCCCATTTAATAGGTGTAAAATCCAATTGTGCTTTTAGTTTGCATCAGTGACTAAGAATGCTGGACATATTTTCCTGTGCTTATTTGCCATCTCTGATTCTTCATTGGTGAAGTGTCCCTTTCCAATTATTTATCCAGTTTTGTAATTATGCTGTTTGGTCTTTGCTTGTTCAGAGTTTGTCTATATCTATATCTATATATCCTGGATATAAGTCCTCTTTCAGACATAATTTGCAAATATTTTCCCAAATCTGTGGATTAATTTTTAATTCTCTTAATAATGTATTCACAGAAGTTCCTAATATAGATAAAATAGAAAATGCTTTGTCTGACACAAGATACCAAATTTCTCGTGTTTTATTTGGTAAGACTTATGGTTTTAATTTTTAGTTTGGCTCATGATCTATTTTAAGTTAATTTTTATATGTGATGTAAAATTTAGATTTTTTTTTTTTGCAAAGGGGCATCTGATTATCACAGAAACATTTCTTACAAACATTTAACCTCTGAAAAAGTAGCCTCTGCAAAAATCAGTTGGCTGCATTGGGTTTAGTTATAGACTCTTGTGTTTCATTCATTGGTAATCTATGATTTCTTTACTATAACAATGTCATGATTACAGTAGCTTTGTATGTATGTTACAAATGTGTATCATACAAATATACATTACATACATAAACATACATTTAATATACTAATTATATACATGTGACATACAAATCGTGTATGTTACATGATTAAAGTAGCTAAGTATGTATGTTAAGTAATGAGTCTTCCATTTTATTCCTCCTTTTAAAGTAATTATGTACAGTTGAAATAAGCTTGTCATGTTATATTTAAAAATCCCTGCTAAGATTTTGACTTAAAATACATGGAGCCTATAGATTATTTTAGGCATAATTGATGTCTTGACAATATTAAGTCTTCCAATACATGAAAATGCTATACTTTTCCATTTAATTAGGTAGCCTTTGATTTCTTCTATGAGCACCTTTCTGTTTTTAGCACACAAATCTCACGTTTTGTATTTTTGTGCTTATTAATTGTGTGAATGTACTTTTATAAATGGCACTTTTTTGCCTCAATATAAAAATGTTAAATTAAATGCACTATAACATATGAGGGCTTCCCACGTGGCACGAGTGGTAAAGAACATACCTGCCAATGCAGGAGACATAAGATACATGAGTTCAGTCCTTGGGTTGGGAAGATCCTCTGGAGGAGGGCATAACAACCCACTCCAGTATTCTTGCCTGGAGAATCCCCATGGACAGAGGAGCCTGGGGTGCTACAATCCACAGGGTTGCACAGAGTTAGACAGGACTAAAGTGACAGCATGTATAAATGGACATATGTTTGAATTTTTATATTGACCTTACCCTGAAATCTTGACAAATTATTTTGTTAAAGAATAATGTTTTTAAAATACTGATAAATGTCTGCCAATAATTAGACTAAATTAGACTAAATAGACTAAAGAATAATTTCAGGAAAGTTGGAAATTTAATGATTAAAATTATCAACTGATTAGTAGAATCAGTAAATTTGAAAACCTGTGAGCTAATAACAAAAAGTTATGAATACACAATGCTATAGAGATTACTTGTAAATTTTGTATAAAATATCCAGTCCTGTGCTTGAAGATGATAAAAAATATGAAAATAAATTTCCTGTCCACTTTATACCACTTCATGTGTACTACACAGATTCTTCAGTGGCTTATTTTGAGATAGAATTATTTTGTACTAAATTCTGAGTGAGAGAATTAATTATTCACTAACTGGGAGTTTAGGTATGAAGGAAACTTCCTCAGCAAGCTTACCTCCAGTATGGGTCTGAGTTAAACATTCATTTTTGCCAGGGATTAAACAATTTTATAAAAATAAAGTCTCAAGCTTTTAAATATATCAGCAAGTATGTTTTCTATCTGAATTAATGGATCCTCAGAGAGTCATAATCAGAGGCAGAGAAAATATATCTCTTCAAAAAAACTGTTTCTCTTCCAAAAATAAATTTAGGTAAGATTAATATTTTAATATTTTCAGTGATTCTTTTTTTTGTCCTTGTAAATAGCAATTGAAGATGTGTTGACCTAGCTGATTGGGTCAAGTAAGTAGAATTGCACACAATTTTGTGATTATTATATAAATTCTCTATGGTTAGAACACTAGTATAAAAGTTTGTCAAAATCACTTTTCAAAAAAATTACAAGTCAAGGTACAACCTCTATCATCTCAGTGGCATCTGAGCCAAATCTCTGCAAAAGGACTTTTTTGTTGCAATAAGTTGTGACATGGCAATTATTGTTTGCAAGCATGAAGTTGATCCCTATAGTTGGTAAATCTGTGTGTGTATTTACTTGTGAATCTTGGAGTGAGGGCAGACCAGGAAGGGACTATATTGTGTCCTGGTTTGCTTTGTAATTTGGAAATTTAGACTTTTGTTTTGGCATTTGTCATCTATAATTTGATTGATTATGTATAAATATGTGTGTATGATATGCTGCGTTTAGTCACTCAGTTGTGTCCCACTCTTTGCAACTCCATGACTGTAGCCCTCCAGAATCCTCTGTTCATAGATATTTTCCAGGCAAGAATACTGGAGTGGGTTGCCATGCCCTCTTCCAGGGGATCTTCCAAACCCATGGGTCACATCCAGGTCTCCTGCAATGCAGATGGATTCCTCACCATCTGAGCCACCAGGGAAGCCCCAAAATACTGGAATGGGTAGCTTAACTCTTCTCCAGAGGAACTTCCTGACCCAGGAGTCAAACTGGGGTCTTCTGCATTGCAGAAAGATTCTTTACAAGCTGAGCTACCAGGGAAGCCCATATATGTGTGTGTATGATAAATGCACAATTTATAACTGAAGTCTTATATTAAAAAACAGTCTTTCTCCAAAAAAGTAATTTGTATTATCTGTAGATTGGACATTAGTATTCTACATTGTGTACCAGTAGCCCCACAATTTGACTTGACTAACTCTTGCCTGGAGAATCCCTAGACAGTGGAGCCTGGTGGGCTATAGCCCATGGGGTCTCGAAGAGTTGGACATGGGTGACTGACTAAGCAATTAATCACAAACACTAAATTAGGAGAATATTGTCGTTGAACATCTGCCTTCTCTAAATTCTAGCCTAATATGTAATTTGCCCTATGTCAACCTATAAAAAGTGTTGAAAACAAAATGGCACAAATCAATATAATACTATTTAATTTATTCTGTTAGAAAAAAAAAAAAACCCTTCATGTCACTGGGACAGCAATTAGATGAATTAATTTATATTCTTATCAGGATATAACACAAGTCTTATCTTAAAATATATTCTCAGACAGAAATGTTATAAAATAGTACTTATACCAGTATTTAATAGTCACCTCTTTTTATGTATAAATGTTTTTATTTATTATCAGTTCAGTTCACATGCTCATTCATGTCCAACTCTTTGTGACCTCATGGACTGCAGCACACCTGGAGTCCCTGTTCATTACCAACTCCCAGAATTTACTCAAACTCATGCCCATTGAGTCAGTGATGCCATCCAACCATCTCATCCTCTGTTGTCCCTTTCTCCTCCTGCCTTCAATCTTTCCTAGCATCAGAGTCTTTTCAAATGAGTCAGCTCTTCACATCAGGTGACCAAAGTTTTGGAGTTTCAGCTTCAGCATCAGTTCTTCCAATGAACAGAAAGGACTGATCTCCTTTAGGATGCACATGTTGGATCTCCTTGCAGGCCAAGGATCTCTCAAGAATCTTCTCCAACTGTGCAGTTCAAAAGCATCCATTCTTCGTCTCTCAGTTTTCTTTATAGTCCAAATCTCACATGCATACATGACTACTGGAAAAAACAGCTTTGATTAGACAGACCTTTGTTGGCAAAGTAATGTCTCCGTTTTTTAATATGTGGTCTATGTTGGTCATAAATTTTCTTCCAAGGAGCAAGCGTCTTTTAATTTCATGGCTTCAGTCACCATCTGCAATGATTTTGGAGCCCCCAAAAATAAAGTTTGTCACGGTTTCCATGTTTCCCTATCTATTTGCCATGAACTGATGGGACCAGACACCATGATATTAGTTTCCTGAATGTTGAGTTTTAAGCCAACTTTTTCACTCTCCTCTTTCACTTTCATCAAGAGGCTTTTTAGTTCCTTTTCACTTTCTGCCATAAGGGTGGTGTCATCTGCATATCTGAGGTTGTTGATATTTCTCTGGCAATCTTGATTCCAGCTTGCACTTCTTCCAGCTCAGCGTTTCTCATGATGTAGTCTGCATATAAGTTAAATAAACAGGGTGACAGTATACAGCCTTGATGTATTCCTTTCCCAATTTGGAAACAATATGCTGTTCCATGTCCAGTTCTAATGGTTACTTCTTGACTTGCATACAGATTTCTCAGGGGAAAGATCAGGTGGTCTGGCATTGCCAGCTCTTCAAGAATTTTCCAGTTTTTTGTGGTCCACACAGTCAAAAGCTTTGGCATAGTCAATAAAACAGAAATAGATGTTTTTCTGGAACTCTCTTGCTTTTTTGATGATCCAACAGATGTTGGCAATTTGATCTTTGGTTCCTCTGCCTTTTCTAAAACCAGCTTGAACATCTGGAAGTTCACGGTTCACCTACTGTTGAAGCCTGGCTTGGAGAATTTTGAGCATGAGTTTGCTAGCGTATGAGATGAGTGCAATTGTGCAGTAGTTTGAACATTCTTTGGCATTGCCTTTCTTTGGGATTGGAATGAAAATGGACCTTTTCCAGTCCTGTGGCCACTGCTGAGTTTTCCAAATTTGCTGGCATATAGAGTGCAACACTTTCACAGCATCATCTTTTAGGATTTGAAATAGCTCATCTGAAATTCCATTACCTCCACTAGCTTTGTTCCTAGTGATGCTTCCTAAGGCTCATTTGACTTTACATTCCATGATGTTTGGCTCTAGGTGAGTGATCACACCATGATTATCTGGCTCATGAAGATCTTTTTTGTATAGTTCTTCTGTATATTCTTGCCACCTCTTCTTAATATCATCTGCTTCTATTAGGTCCATACCATTTCTGTCCTTTATTGTGTCCATCTTTGCCTGAAATGTTCCCTTGGTATCTCTAATTTTCTCGAAGAGATCTCTAGTCTTTCCCATTCCATTGTGTTCCTCTATTTCTTTGCATTGATCACTGAGGAATGCTTTCTTATCTCTCCTTGCTATTCTTTGGAACTCTGCATTCAAAGGGTATATCTTTCCTTTTCTCCTTTGCCTTTCCCTTCTCTTCTTTTTATAGCTATTTAAGGCCTCCTCATATATCCATTTTGCCTTTTTTGCATTTCTTTTTCTTGGGGATGGTCTTGATCACTGCCTCCAGTAAAATATCAGGAACCTCCATCCATAGTTCTTCAGGCATGCTGTCTATCAGATCTAATCCCTTGAATCTACTTCTTGCTTCCTCTGTATAATCATAATAGATTTTATTTAGGTCATACCTGAATGGTCTAGTGGTTTTCCCTAGTTCAATTTAAATCTAAATTTGGCAATAAGGAGTTCATGATCTGAGCCACAGTCAGCTCTTGGTCTTGTTTTTGCTGACTTTACAGAGCTTCTCTATCTTTGGCTGCTAAGAATATAATCAATCTGAGTTCGGTATTGACCATCTGGTGATTTCCATGTGTAGAGTCTTCTCTTGTGTTGTTGGAAGAGGGTGTTTGCTATTTATTTTAGGAGACCTCAAGTAATTGAGGGTTGAATAAAAATTTATGTGTTCTACCAGTTCAGCATGTATACATCTCATTTCATCTCATTTTGATGTGAGACTTTAAATTTTGAAACACAGAATCAGCATTACATGTTTAATTTGGTTTAAAAAATACTTATATAAACTCTCAGGATTTCTTTTTTCTTGTGGAATGTTAGAGGTCCAATACTCTTATTCCTGCTCTATTTATAGCTACCCAGTAGTCCTAGCTGTAAAGAGATGAGGGTTTGATCCCTGGTTTGGGAAGATTCCCTGGAGGAATAAATGGCAACCCACTCCAGTGTTCTTGCTGGGAAAATTCCACAGACAGAGGAGCCTGGCAGGATATATAGTCCATGGGATCACAGAGAGTTGGACACAACAAGCAACTTATCATGCACCCAGTCTCTATATCCTCTCTTATTAACAATGTGAGATAATTATTTTTTCTTATGTGTCAGATGATAACTTTAGAGACAGCTAATATTTTAAAATTCTTTAACATGTGTAAATGTGTTGTGATTATTAATAAAATTGCATTTGGAGGACAGGTCTTAAAAAATAATTTTTCAGCTTGAAAAAAACAAACTTCACTGTTGAAAATTTGAAGATACAAATGAATTATTAAGATGACACTGGTGGTAAAAAACCTGCCTGCCAATGCAGGAGATGGAAGAGACACGGGTTCCATCCCTGGTTGGGGAAGATGCTCTGGAGGAAGGCAGGGCAACCCATTCCAGTATTCTTGCCTGGAGAAGTCCATGGAGAGTGGAGGCTACACTCCATAGGGTCACAAAGAGTTGGGCATGACTGAAGTGACTTAGCATTCAAAAAGTGTGTATATTGTGGTGTTTTTAGTGACTGAGGCTCTTCTGAGTTCTTTTATACCACAATTTAATTTATTTGTCTCATCACCTCATAGAATGGTTGTTTCCTTTTGAATCACTTGCCAAGATCTTAAGGTTAAGGGTTGATGAAGAAAGGAATGGCCATGTGACACCACTCCAGATAACACCCTCTTTACAGCCTGTTCTATGTATTGATACAGAAAGCGAACAATTTTTACGTTTTAAAATGCAAAGTAACTCCTATTTAGTAAAACTAAAGTTATAAGCAGCGTTTCAAACTAATTATCATATTTTCCAACAGAATAACTTTTCTCTCTTTTACATACAAATGTAAAAGAAAAATGTAATTTTCATTTGAATAATTTTCATGTACCTACTGAGTTTTGATCTTAAGCAGAGGCGGATAAACAGCAGGCTTTCTTTCTTTCCTTTTCTTATTTTTTTGTTTCTCCTTTGAAACATTCTCCTTTCTTTAAACCTGAATTTTCAGTCTAGAGATAAGGATCACACAATTTCTTAAATAAAAAGTAACTTCAAGATTTTACAGTTGGATATTGCAAACACTTTTCTGTTAAGAGGAAGTTTTATTCAAAAGCTTTAAATCAAGAATTAGAGAATTCTAATTTTACATAAGACTGTATAATATCAAGATAATTGGATTTTAAACCAAAATTCACTTAATGCTTCTATGTAAATTAAACTCCTCAGCAAATTGAATCCTTAATGGGCTTTAATTTAAGCATGACTGTATATTTTATTCCTATTGCAATAGTGCAGTTAATAGAACAAAACGGGTAATAAGCATGACAATTTTTTCAGACATTAGGATTCCGCACATGTTCTAAAATGAGTAAAGCTTTTTAAAAGAGCATATATTTGCTTTGTAGACCACATGAGTTGATACCTAAGCTCATATTTGGGAGAAAGATAAATGCATTTTTATAATTGTTACAATTTAGATAATTTGTGCCTTCTAAATAAATCTAGCAAGACATATAGTACAGAACATTATGTACATTTCCATAATCATTCTATATAAACAATTAACTATTCTGGATCTCCTTCATATATAAATATATAATTTATCATATGATATATTATAATAAAATGTTTTACAATTCATTTTAATAGTGATCTGAATATATTTTCTGAAAACCTAATTGTGTTTAAGAAATTTGGAAAAATACAATACCAAGATAATTCATGCTGACTGGGGTGAAGAGTCTTGAAAAGATAAAATGTGTAATTTTCCCACTCACTGTAAAAAAGTTATGCAGTTAAGAGTAATAGATGTGTATGTGTGTGCATATGTGGATATGAAAATTAAAATATTAAGATATTCTGTATTATAAGTATAAAATATCAAATAAAACTGTAAAGGAAACTTGCTTTTAATGTAAGCTAGAGTATGACCTTTTTATTAATCATGTCATCTAATTTTCTGAGATAATTTTCAACAAGAGATATTTATTAAATTCAAATAGAAAGATTTATTTATAAACAGATCTTTGAATCACTAGGCTAAAATGTACTTAATCAGCAGTTATAAAACTGTGGTGCATACAGTTCTATCTCTCTCACTATTATAATAATAGCATCATAACTATAGATATATCAGTCAATGTAAGTAATAAATGAAATGCATATTTAAAAATTATATTTATCTCATTGTCTTAAATTTTTATTTTTGTATTGTTCGTCTTATATATTTATTTAGAGAAACACTTGAAATAAATGTACACTATTTGCATCATTGGGCTTCCTTGGTGGCTCAGACAATAAACAATCCACCTGCAATGTGGGAGACCTGGATTGGACCCCTGTGTTGGAAATATCCTGTGGAGGAAGGCATGGCAACTGACTCCGTATTCTTGCCCGGAGAATCCCATGGACAGGGGAGGCTGGTGAGCTACAGTCCATAGGGTCACAAAGAGTCAAATGTGACTGAGCGACTAAGCACAGCACATTTGCATAATTATATGTACACTAATGATAGAATTAAACTTTACATTCATTAGCAACATTTCCTTATTCCTCTGGAGCTACATTTTGGTCTACAGCTCAAGAAAAGCAGTTGTTGTTGCATGGTTTGTTCTCTGTGTGCTACGCTAAGTTGCTTCAGTCATGTCTCACTCTTTGCAGCACCATGGACTGTAGCCCACTAGGCTCCTCTGTCCATGGAATTCCCTGGCAAGAATACTGGAGTGAGTTTCCATTCTCCAGGGAATCTTCCCAACCCGGGGATGGAACCCATATCTCTTATGTCTCCTGCATTGGCAAGTGGTTTCTTTACCACTATGCCACCTGGGAAACCCTTGTTTAGTTCTCTGGTATATCCTGAATATCTAGAAGATTGCTTGGCATATAATAATAGTAACTCAAAGTTTTTGTTGAAAAAATAAATAAAATTATGCTTAGCACTTAGGAGATTCACAATAGTTTATGCTGGTCTATTTCCTTGATCAACTATAGTATTTCATAATTAAAATTTATTTATCTATTTTCCTATTTGCCAGCATTTGAGTCATTCCATTTTTGCTATTAAAATTAATGCTACTTTGAACATCTTTGTTCATATATCCTTGAACAATCAGATGAATTTAAGAAAGTGTAAGCATATATGTTTATGTATGTGTGTGTGTATATATGCATTGCTTTATGGTAGTTACCTTATCAAATCAAAATACATGTATATTCCCATAAAAGTATACTTCTGCAATTCAAGCTACAACTGGCAAGACTTTTTCTGGTATAGGCAAATGAGCTTCAGACATATTCTCCCACTTTATAGGTAGTTATTTTGTATTATAGACAATTTTACTTGATGCAAAGAGTCTTCTCCAACACCACAGTTCAAAAGCATCGATTCTTTGGCACTCAGCTTTATTTATAGTTCAACTCTCACATCCATACATGACTACTGGAGAAACCATAGATTTGACTAGATGGACATTTGTTGGCAAAGGATCATCTCTGCTTTTTAATAGGCTGTCTAGTTTGGCCTACTCATTTGAAAAGACCCTGATGCTGGGAAAGATTGAGGGCAAGAGGAGAAGGGGATGACAGAGGATGAGATGGTTGGATATCATCACCGACTCGATGGACATGGGTTTGGGTGGACTCTGGGAGTTGGTGATGGACAGGGAGGCCGGGCATGCTGCGGTCCATTGGACACAGAGTCTGACACAACTAAGAGACTGAACTGACTGACCTACTAGGTTGGTCATAACTTTTCTTCCAAGGAGTAAGTGTTTTCTAATTTCATGGCTGCAGTCACCATCTGCAATGATTTTGAAGCCCCCAGTAATAAAGTTTCTCACTGTTTCCACTGTTTCCCCATCTATTTGCTGTGAACTGATGGGACCAGATGCCATGATCTTTGTTTTCTGAATGTTCAGCTTTAAGCCAACATTTTCACTCTCCTCTTTCACTTTCATCAAGAGGCTACTTAGTTCTTCTTCACTTTCTGCCATAAGGGTCATGTCATCTGCATATCTGAGGTTATTGATATTTCTCCTGGCAATCTTGATTCCAGCTTGTGCTTCTTCCAGCCCAGCGTTTCTCATGATGTACTCTGCATATAAGTTAAATAAGCAGGGTGATAGTCTACAGCCTTCACATACTCCTTTTCCTATTAGGAACCAGTCTTGTTCCATGTCTGGTTCTAACTGTTGCTTCCTTACCTGCATACAGATTTCTCAGGAAGAAAGTCAGATGGTTTGCTATTCCCATCTCTTGAAGAATTTTCTAGTTTGTTGTGATCCACACAGTCAAAAGCTTTGGCATAGTCAATAAAGCAGATATAGATGTTTTTCTGGAACTCTCTTGCTTTTTCAATGATCCAGTGGATGTTGGCAATTTGATCTCTGGTTCTTCTGCCTTTTCTAAATCCTGTTAGAACATCTGTAAGTTCATGGTTCATGTACTGTTGAAGCCTAACTTGGAGAATTTTGAGCATTACTTTACTAGCGTGTGAGATGAGTGCAATTGTCTGGTAGTTAGAATATTCTTTAGCATTGCCTTTCTTTGGGATTGGAATGAAAACTGACCTTTTCCAGTCCTGTGGCCTTTTTCTCCCAATTTATTATTTCTGTGATCCTAGCATCTGAGATATTTAATATGTGCTTCTATGTTCAGTCATTTCCAAAATCTCTGAAATCAAATCTGCCTTCAGTTGGAGTGAGATGTAAACTATTTCATACTATCATTTATGACGTGTATATATAGGCTGTGTATTTCCAAAAAAGATAGGGTAAATTATAGAAAAACAAAACTAAAAATTAAGAACATACATATTAATGGGGCATTCAAAAATAATAGTCAAAAGAGATGAACAGCTTGAGAGATTTGCCTATTAAAATCAAAATCGTCATGTATTTATACATATATTTATAATTATTTGAGGAAAAATGAATAGAACTATATGGAGGTTATAGACAGAGGTTTGTTTTCTTTAGATTTTTAAAAATTTTGTTAAACACTGGTTAATTTTGTTGTTGCTGCTGCTGAGGCAGCAGACTTCCATACCACAAAGCATAAAAGAGCAAAATTTTCTCTGAGAGACATTTTAAAAGCAGATGTCACTAACACTTAACCATAAAAATATGGGTCCTCCTATATTTCACATGGATTCATATTTTGTTACTGAATTGCATTTTGCATTTTATAATTCCAGTAGTAGACATAATTTTGGTTTATAATATGTAAAAATAATAGATGTCATATATGAGTTCAACCATATATTGAAATATACAGTAGAAGTCTAAATATATTGGTATATATTTATATTTTTGGATCCCTTTGTATAAGATTTATATAAAATGTTATCTCAGTATGCCCTAGATTGTGATTTCTCCTTTATAGGAATCTATTGAGATAAACAAACTAGTTTAAAAAATAGAATGGTAGGCACTGATTGCTATAATTATAAGGTCAGCAGAAGTATTTCTTTGCTGGCATACCATCTGACAGAAAAGATAAATCACTCTCCCCCCACATGGCAGCTCAAGCCAGGCTCAAGAGATTATTTCTATTTTACAAGGTTAATCATGACATTAGAGAAACCTTTGCTCTTTAACATATTTCTTCTCAAATTCTGGTTTAGTTTTATGAGTCCAGAAATCCATGCATATAAATCAGGATCAGAATAATATGAATGTAAAAGTAATTAAAAAACAACAACATATTTAGACAGATAAAGATGTATGATTAGCTGTTCAATTTTTGTGAACCACTATTTGAAAATAAAAAAGTAAATTTCCCTATATACATTCTATTGCTAATTAGAATTTTTAGATTTTTAAAAATATATTTCCATTATAGCCATATTGATACTATAAAGTTATAAGACAGTCAATTGTATTCTAGATATTTGAAGGAAAAGCAAATAGGCTGGATATTTGCATTAACACTGATCCATTCAGAACTACCAGTAATTTACCACTGATAGAGTAGAGGGTTTTACAAGTAATATTTCTTATAATTCTACTTCCCAAATGTTAATTACTGTAATGATTTTGTTTAATACAGATCATTTCTGCTGTTCAGGCACTAAATCATGTTTAACTCTTTGCGATCCCATGGACTGTAGTCCACCAGGCTCCTCTGTCCATTGGATTTCAAGATCACTAGAGGGGTTGTATTTCCTTCTCCAAGGGATCCTCCCAGATCAGGGATGGAATCCAAGCCTCCTGCAATGGCAGGTGGATTCTTTACCACTGAGCTACCTGGGAAATCCTTAACACAGATTAATTATATCTAATATTCATAAATTAAGATATGAAATATAGCAATGTAGTACAAATAAAATTAGAGCTTCCCTGGTGGCTCAGACGGTAAAGCGTCTGCTGCAACGCGGGAGACCCGGGTTCGATTCCTGGGTCGGAAGATCCCATGGAGAAGGAAATGGCAATCCACCAGAACAGTCTTGTCTGGAAAATCCCATGGACGGAGGAGTCTGATAGGCTACAGTCCATGGGGTCACAAGGAGTTGGACACGACTGAGCGACTTCACTTTCACAAATAAAATTAACTATTAAAAATACTCTGAGGGCAAAGGCTCACTAGAGAGCAAAATTATTGGTCTAAACTTTGAGTCAGAGTGGAACTTCAGTGTTCTTGTTGGTGAGGGACATTATTAGGATATTTCACAGAAAATTTCTTGATTGATTGTTCCACCACCTGACATTCTGATTTTAAGAAAGATATCTCAGTAATAGAAATTATGAAACATAAAGCAAGAGGCAAATTTTGGTCAATTATTGCATGAGAACTGGCACATCCACAAACCAAACCAGCATGTGTAAATTAATGAGAAAGTGATAAGAATTTTTAACATGTATAAAAAATGGGGATAATCACAATGGAAATTCAAAATATATGTATTATTAATTGCAAAGAAATAAGTATCTGTCCCCTATTCTGTATTTGAGCTACAGCCTTTCATTTTTAAAATTGATATATATTTATGTTGTGGGATAAACATTAGACAGCAATGGAGAGTGTTATAAAGAATAAAAGAGTCATATGAATCAAGAGCAAATATAATGATGCTCTAATTTGTTTCCTTTTGACAGTTATTCTGTAACTTCAAATTGAGTTAGATTTATATTTCAGTTATCAAAATAAAAAATGGTCCTATTATATATTTTAGTGGCTATAAAAATTTAGGATTAATATATCTGTACCTACATCTATACTTCTACATCTTCATCTATATATGAATATGTATCCCCCAAAGTATTTATGAAATAGCTTCAGAAATGAAATTGCAGTTAAAAAATGCACTTTTCCAGAGATAAGAAATTTATTAACAAGTAAGTGTTTAATAGACTGTCAACCAAAAAAAAAAGATAATCATATAATCATTCATAATTTTTAATATGAAAAATCATAATGCATTGTTTTGCTGAAGGTATATATTCTTTGCCCTAACATTCCCTACAAAAGTTTAATCCAACTGGCTTTCATGAATTCAGAAAACCAAATACATTTAATGTGAAAACAGACTTCTAAATTTTCTCACATTTAATTATGGCTACTTCTAAGAGAAGATTAAGTTCCACAGTAAAAAATGTACTTCTGGAAATTTAGTATTTTTGGCCACATCACTGGGTTTAGCTCCCTGACCAGGGATCAAACTGGAGCCCTTGGCTGTGAAAGCACAAAGTCCTAACCACTGGTCTGCCAGGGAATTCCTCAGCAATTTGCTTTTTCAATAAATAGGTAAAAATAATTGCATATAATGTCATTTGTCAGACAAAATGGAGGGTTCCCCCTCTTACCCCACCTCTGGTTATTCACACTTTTTGTGTGATCCTTCTCCTTAAGTATTCAGGACCTGTCATTTGCTTCTAGCCAATAGAATATAGGCAAGAGTACTGGAGTGGGGTGCCATTGCCTTCTCCAATGGCATAGGTAATATGATGTAATTTGCATAATTACATCACACAACACTCCATCTTGTGGTGGACTCACAGTACTGACTTTCCTTGTTCACTTTGTCAGGGGAGTGTGTAAGTTCCTCAGTTCTGTCTTGCTGCAGCAAAAATTTGAAATGGCAGACCAATATTACAGTTCAGATACAGCTCAGTTTTACTTGGCAAGCAAAGGAAACTACATCCCCGCGGTGTAAGGGGCGACCCAAAAGAAGAGAGAGGCTCAATTTTGGCTCCTCTTTTTATATATTTTGTCTTCTCCTCCTGAGAATGTCCTGTGTAAACTGGGCTAGCCAGAAGGGCTGTTTGTTGTACCTGAGGTCCTCACTCCAGTCCTCGGACCTTCCTTTGTTCTATTTTCATGGGCTTTTCCCTTCTTTATCTATTAGCCACCACCACTTTGGACTCCTTTTTCCTATCCTAACTACCTAACACTATCATTCAGCCAATCCTAATTCTAATGCATTCATCTAATATAGATTGTCCCCAAACCTCACATGCCACACCCATCATCTCTTTTAGGAAAAAAAAAATCTTTCCACTTTTCAACATAGTGTCATTTCTTCATTTTGTAATATTTTATTACTATATTCTATATTTTTCTGTTTAGCATTTGGGATTCTTACAGGGATTTTATTCCTTCTTGGTTACTAACATACAAAATGTCTAGGATAATAATTAAAGATAATTTTTGTTTAATATTTTTTTAAAGGCAGTTATTGAAAAGTATCAATATATCTGCTTAAAATATACATTTTAATGAAAATTGGCAATTCTGTATTCTGACTGTATCACCATAATAACTAGTAGCATTTCAAATATCCAGGAATTATTTTATATTCTGCAACTTTACCAAATTTAATGATGAACTCTAATAGTTTGCTGGTAGCATCTTTAGGATTTTCTATGTATAGAATTGTGTCCAAATGGCTATTATCAAAAAATGAAGAAGGAGCAAGTGTTGGAGAGGACATAGAGAAGAAGGAATCCTCCTGCATTGTTGAAGAAAATGTAAGTTGGTGCAGCCACTATGGAAAATAATATGCAGGTTTCTTAAAAAAAAATCTAAAAACATTGCTACCACATGATTCAGTAATTCTACTTCTGAGTATTTATCCAAAGAAAACAAAACCACTACTTTGAAAAGATAAGTGTAACTTTGTTCTTTGCAATACTATTTACAATAGGCAAGATATGGAAGCAATCTAAATGCCCACCAATAGATAAATGGATAAAGAATCTGTCTGTAATGCAGAAGAGCTGGATTCAATCCCTGGGTTGGGAAGATCCCCTGGAGAAGGGAGAGAAGGGAATACTCAGTCTAGTATTCTTGCCTGGAGAATCCCAGGGACAGAGTAGCCTGGTGAGCTATAGTCCATAGGGTTGCAAAGAGTTGGACATGACTGAGTGACTAACACACACACACACACACACACATATAAGAAAACATGAAATCTTGCCATTTGCAAACACTTGAATGGACCTGGAAGGTATCACGCTAAGTGAAATAAGTCAGACAGGGAAAAACAAATACCATATGATTTTACTTACATGTAGAATCTAAAAAAAAAAAAAAAAAAAAATGAACAAAACAGAAACAAACTCATAGATATAAAGCCAACAAAGTTTCGTCTAATCAAGGCTATGGTTTTTCCTGTGGTCATGTATGGATGTGAGAGTTGGACTGTGAAGAAGGCTGAGCACCAAAGAATTGATGCTTTTGAACTGTGGTGTTGGAGAAGACTCTTGAGAGTCCCTTGGACTGCAAGGAGATCCAACCTGTCCATTCTGAAGGAGATCAGCCCTGGGATTTCTTTGGAAGGAATGATGTTAAAGCTGAAACTCCAGTACTTTGGCCACCCCATGTGAAGAGTAGAAAAGACTCTGATGCTGGGAGGGATTGGGGGCAGGAGGAGAGGGAGATGACAGAGGATGAGATGGCTGGATGGCATCACTGACTTGACGGACATAAGTCTGGGTGAACTCTGGGAGTTGGTGATGGACAGGGAGGCCTGGCATGCTGCGATTCATGGGGTCGCAAAGAGTCGGACATGACTGAGTGACTGATCTGATCTGATCTGATCTGATAAAGAACAAGCTGGTGCCTTCCTGAGGGAAGTGGAGTTTGTGGACACATTGAATAGGTGAAGAGGATTAAGAGGTACTAACTTCCAGTTATAAATAAGCCTTGAGGATATAATATACAGCATAGGGAATATAGTGAATAATATTGTAATAACTTCATATGTTAGTGGATTGTAACTGGACTTAGGCTAGTGATCATTTCATAATGTGTAAAAATACTGGATCACTACATTGTATACCTGAAACTAATACTTTATGTTATAACTCAATTAAAATCTTTTTAAATAAAATTTTTATTATTTTGAATATCTTTTGTATTCTTTATCTTCTCTATCATATTCCTTTTCTCCTTGAGTTTTACCAGGTATTTCTTTGATTTTCCAAATCATTTTTAATCCTGTGTATGTGTCAGCCAGCCAGTTGTGTCGTACTCTTTGGGACCCCATGGACTTGTAGCCTGCCAGGTTCCTCTGTCCATGGAATTCTCCACGCAAGAATACTGGAGTGGGTTGCCATTTCCTTCTCCATCTTCACCACTAGACACTGCCTAAAATGAAGCCACCACAGATTCTAAACCAAAAGCACCTAACACATATATTGTAAACATTTTAGTTAAAATAAATCCTATCTTCCTCAAGTCTGGAGGGTTTCTGCTTATTGTCCCTGAGAATCCTTTATAAGCAGAAACAGACTTGAAAGGTTATTAGCTGCTATGGTTGGTTTTCCTTCTAAATGGTAAAAATAGGACACAAATTAGATTCCTGAATGAGCTTCGATGCTTGCTCAGATAGTTCCTGGTATCAAACTCCAGTGATATTTCTTTGCCTGGTTCTTGAATTTTCCTTTAGAAAATGTGGAGGTTAAAATACATCAAAGTCCAGAAAGGGGATATAATCTTAGGTTTCCTACAAATAATGATTTCTTCATTTAGAAATCTGATTGATAGGGGCTTGGTTGGATCATCTCAGATCTCAAAGACATTGAGTTTCAACTTAGAAACCCAACAGTCCACATTCAGAAGCAACATGATTCATCAAATCAACACCAACCAAAAACAACATGAAATGAAGGTCAATGGGGAATTCTGTGATGGGCGCAGTTTAGCCCGATTGCTTGGGAATGGAGAGGGGGGCCTAGCGGAGGAAGGCGTAATGCGGTGAAATTGGTCCCTGAACCCGGATCTCTCAAGCAGAGCACAAGGGACCAGTACAGGTGACTCAGGTCGAGGAAGACAAGGTGATGGTGTTGATGGACGGGTCCCTGAAGCTGGTGACCCCAAAGGGGGCCCCGGTCCAGGGGCTTCAAACTCCAGAGATCCCCATGACTGAAGCAGTGGAGGCCGTGGTTATGGTCGGGGGTCGGCTCCAGGCCTTCTGGAAGCATGGAGTGCAGGTGTGGGCTCTGGGCTCGGACCAGCTGCTGCAGGAGCTCAGAGACCCCACCCTCACCTTCCATCTGCTTGGCTCCCCCAGGCCTGTGGTGGTGGACACACGCCCAGGAGACGATCCCACTGCCCTCAGCAACCTCTATATCCAGGAATGAGTCCCCGAGGGGGTGTTAGGAACCAGTATTGACACCTCCCTCCCCAACGGACACACACTCCTGATCCTGGCATGCCCCTGTCTCCAATAAACATGACTTCAGTCTCTGCAAAAAAAAAAAAAAGAAATGAAGGTCACAGCTTTGGAACATGAAAAGAACACACACAGACCTCACCCACCAATCCCTGTGCTGCAAAAGCCAACACTTGCCTTGAAACTTTTCTAATTAGAATTAGCAATTTTTAATCCATAAATGATGTTATTTACTTTTGCATGCTTTTAAATACTGCATGAAAAAAAAATGGTACACATATCTTTTGCTCTTTTTGCCTCTGATAGAAATGTTATTATGTTTGCTGCTTATTGCATAGATATTTGTATATTAAATATGTAGCTGAAACTTACTTCTGTTCCATATGCCTATACTGTATGGTTTTAGCATAATGAGTCCATTATGGGACATATTTTAGGATTAACTTTCCTGTCATATTAGTTGCAATGGAAACAGAGCTCCTCTTTACCTTGGAAGGAGTGAGATGGGATGACATATTCTTCTACTGAATTTGAAGATGAAAAATTGCATCTGATCATGAATATCTCAAGTTATTTCTTCTCCTCCCTGATGTTAGACAGTAGACAAAATTAATAGCATTCTGATATGTATGCTTAGTGTAAAAGTTTCAAAAAGTTATATACATATAAGTTTTTCACTTAACATTCATATATAACCAAAAATGCTGAGGAATCTTACTATACTCTCTGCTACAGCCTTTCTGTGAAAGGCACGGCCACCTCTGTTCTCAGTGAAATATACTCACTTGCTTGCCAAAGCAATACCATCATGGACTGGATGCTCAAAGGGGCAATCCATGTATTATAAAATTAATAATTAAATTGTTTCCAAAGAATTCCAGATAACCAGAATCTTTTTGATGTGCTAGAAAGTCTTTCAAAATGAAGAATCAAAAAACAGCTGGTCTTAGAAGAAAACATAGGCAGTACACTCTGACGTAAATCAGAGCAAGATCCTCTTTGACTCACCTCCTAGAATAATGGAAATAAAAACAAAAATAAATGGGACCTAATTAAACTTAATAGTTTTTGCACAACAAAGGAAACCAGAAACAAGATTAAAAGACAGCCCTTATAATGGGGAAAAATAATTGCAAACAAAACAACTGACAAAGGATTAATCTCCAAAATATATAAGCAGCTCATACAGCTCAATATTAGAAAAACAAAGCCAAATAGAAAAAACAAAACAAAACATGGACAGAAGACCTAAACAGACATTTCTCCAAAGAAGACATACAGATGGCCAATAACACATGAAAAGATGTTCAACATCACTAATTATTAAAAAAATTCAAATCAAAACTACAATGAGGTGTCACCTCACTCCAGTCAGAATGGCCATCATCAAAAAATCTACAAACTATAAATGCTGGAGAGGATGTGGAGTAAAAGGAAACTTCCTACCCTGTTGGTGGGAATGTAAATTGATACGGCCATTATGGAGAACAGTATGGAGATTCCTTAAACAACAAGGAAAAAATCTACCATATGACCCAGCAATCCCACTACTAAGCACCCTGAAAAAGTCAAAATTCTAAAAGAAACATGTACTCCAATGTTCACTGAAGCTCTATTTACAATAGCCCAGACATCAGAGCAACCTAGATATCCATCTACAGATGAATGGATAAAGAAGGTGTGATCCTATGCACAATGGAATATTAGCCCTAAAAAAGAATGAAATTGAGTCAGCTTTGGTGAAGAGGATGAATCTAGAGCCTGTAATACAGGGTGAACTAAATCAGAAAGAGAAAAACAAATATTGTATAGTAATACATATATATAGAATCCAGAAAAATGATATTAATGAACCTATTGCAGGGAAGGAATGGAGATACAGATGTATAGAATGGACCTATGGACACAGTGAAGGAAGGAGAGAGTGGGATAAATGAAGAAAGTAGCATTGACGTATATACACTATCATGTGTAAAATAGATAGCTGGTGAGAAGTTGCTTTATAACACACGAAGCCCAGCCTGGCACTCTCTGATGACCTAGAGGAATGAGATGTGGGGAGGTGAGGGAGACTCAAGAGGGAGTGGATATATGTACATTGTTGTTCAGTTTCTCATTTGTGTCTGACTCTTTGCAACTCCATGGATGGCAGCACAACAGGCATCCCTGTCCTTCACTATCTCTTGGAGTTTGCTCAGTCATGTTCATGAAGTTGATGATGCCATCCAACCATCTCATCCTCTGTTTTCCCCTTCTCCTGCCCATACTGTATGTATAATTATGGCTGATTCTTGGAGAAGGAAATGGTAACCCCCTCCAGTACTCTTGCCTGGAAAATCCCATGGATGGAGGAGCCTGATAGGTTGCCGTCCATGGGGTTGCTAAGAGTCGTACACTACTGAGCAACTTCACTTTCACTTTTCACTTTCATGCGTTGGAGAAGGAAATGGCAACCCACTCCAGTGTTCTTGCCTGGAGAATCCCAGAGATGGGGGAGCCTGGTGAGCTGCCATCTATGGGGTTGCACAGAGTCGGACACGACTGAAGCCACTTAGCAGCAATAGCAGCATAGCTGATTCTTGTTGT